>NW_027397097.1:874416-875127 GCF_003265705.2 Callorhinus ursinus
AGGGACCCGAAGGGGTACGTGTACCCCAATGTTTATAGCAGCAATGTCCACAATAGCCAAACTGTGGAAAGAGCCAAGATGCCCATCGACAGATGAATGGATAAAGAAGAAGTGGTATATATACACAATGGAATATTATGCAGCCATCAAAAGGAATGAGATCTTGCCATTTGCAACGACGTGGATGGAACTGGAGGGTGTTATGCTGAGTGAAATAAGTCAATCAGAGAAAGACATGTATCATATGAACTCACTGGTATGAGGAATTCTTAATCTCAGGAAACAAACTGAGTGTTACTGGAGTGGTCGGGGGTGGGAGGGATGGGGTGGCTGGGTGATAGACATTGGGGAGGGTATGTGCTACGGTGAGCGCTGTGAATTGTGCAAGACTGTTGAATCACAGATCTGTACTTCTGAAACAAATAACGCAACATATTTTAAGAAAAAAGAAAAAGAAGAAGATAACAGGAGAGGAAGAAAAGGGGAGTATGTCAGAGGGGGAGACGAACCATGAGAGATGATGGACTCTGAAAAACAAACTGAGGGTTCTAGAGGGTAGGGGGGTGGGGGGATGGGTTAGCCTGGTGATGGGTATTGAGGAGGGCACGTTCTGCATGGAGCACTGGGTGTTATGAACAAACAATGAATCATGGAACACTGCACCAAAAACTAATGATGTAATATATGGTGATTAACATAACAATAAAAAAA
>NW_027397097.1:875227-963223 GCF_003265705.2 Callorhinus ursinus
CAGGAAACAAACTGAGGGTTGCTGGAGTGGTGGGGGGTGGGAGGGAGGGGGTGGCTGGATGATAGACATTGGGGAGGGTATGTGCTATGGTGAGCACTGTGAATTGTGCAAGACTGTTGAATCACAGATCTGTGCTTCTGAAACAAATAATGCAATATAAGTTAAGAAAAAAAAAAGAAGGAGACGATAGCAGGAGGGGAAGAATGAAGGGGAGTAATTCGGAGGAGGAGACGAACCATGAGAGACGATGGACTCTGAAAAACAAACTGAGGGTTCTTGAGGGGAGGGGGTGGGGGGATGGGTTAGCCTGGTGATGGGTATTAAAGAGGGCACATTCTGCATGGAGCACTGGGTGTTATGCACAAACAATGAATCATGGAACACTACATCAAAAATTAATGATGTAATGTATGGTGATTAACATAACAATAAAAAATTTAAAAAAAACTGTGTAAACTCAGATAAACAGGAAAGAATGAAGAATGCTCAAAAGAATGAATACACAAATAAACATAAAATATTTTTTATCTTTTCTTAATTTCTGTACACTATAAGTTACTCTTTAAAGTAAAAGAATTACAATGTACTGAGAGATCTGTAACATAGATAGAAATATGTACTTGGCAATAACTGCATACAATTTTAAAATGAGATAAATGGAAGTATACTGTTAAAGGTTTCCTAAATAATTAAAATCTTTAAAAAAGGGGGGGGCACCTGGGTGGCTCAGTCGGTTGTGTCTGCCTTCAGCTCAGGTTATGATCCCAGGGTCCTGGGATTGAGCCTTGTGTCGGGCTCCCTGCTCAGTGGGGAGTCTGCTTCTCCTTCTTTCTCCCCTGCCCGACTCATGCTTTCTCTTTCTTTCTCTCTCTCTCTTAAATAAGTAAATAAAATCTTTTTTAAAAAAAAGTTTCTTGCATTATCTGTGGGGAAGTATAATAAATTATTATATTTATTAATATAATAATTAATAGTTTAAATTAAAAGTTTTCATACCATAATCCAAAGAGCGACTACAAAAAACAAAACCCAAAAAGTATAGCCAAAAACCCAACTGAGGAAATAAAATAGAATACTGAAACATATGTGAATTGATTTGATTTAAAGATTTTTTTTTAAGAAGTGAATAAAGTCATATAACAGAGAAGAGAAAACAGATGGGACAATGAGGGAATAAATAAAACATGATAAACATAAAACTAAATGTATTAATGATTACATTAAATATAATGGGCTAAAGACCCAATTACAAAATAGCACCAGTCACCCTGGATTAAAAAACATGCCAATTATAAAAGTTTGGAATGAAACACAAAGACACAGATAGGTTAAGAGTACAAAGAGAAAAGATGTACCATGCATACCAATATATATGGTGAATGTGGCCATATTATCAGAGCATATGCAGTTTAAAGCAAGACATAGCACCAAGAAAAAAGGAGACATTTTGTAATGATAAAAGGGTCAATTCATAAAGTCATAAAGTTATAACAACTTGAATATTTATACATCTAATAAGAAAGCTTCAAAATACACAAAGAAAAAGTAACAACTAAAAAGTAAAATTCATAATCAGATTTGGAGATTTTAGCACATCCTTGATTGTTACTTGGTTGCATGTGTAGGTAAAAATCAGAAATCTGCGTCTTTCTTTTTTTTTTAAAGATTTTATTTATTTATTTGAGAGAGAGAGAATGAGAGATAGAGAGCATGAGAGGGAAGAGGGTCAGAGGGAGAAGCAGACTCTCTGCCGAGCAGGGAGCCCGATGCACGACTCGATCTGGGACTCCGGGATCATGACCTGAGCCGAAAGCAGTCGCTTAACCAACTGAGCCACCCAGGCGCCCCTGGTGTGTCTTTCTATATGTAAATTATATTGGCAATAATAAAGACAGGAAAAAACACTTTTCACCAATGAAAAAAAAAGAAGAAACAAAGAAATGGTGAACCAAAAATAATACATCAATTAATTTGGAATTAAATGATTTCTTGAAGCCTCAACTGCTTTCCCTAATCTCTGGGGCAGGCTCTCCTTGATATGTGCAGGTCTCCAAAATCTGTGGGACATCCCAGTCTGACCTTTTCATGGACTTGTGGGAACCAACGAGTTAGAACTACGGTCCTGATCCAAGCCCTCTTCCAGGAATTCCTAGGAAATTTCTCAGGGAAATCATTTGTTTACAGAGGGTAGCCAAGCTGGAGGAATTGTTGTCCTCATGAGTGCAAAACTCAGAAGGCAGCTCAAAAAGTCTGTGATCTATACATAAAGGTCTTAGTCAACAGATGTGGTACACTCAGGCTGAGAAGCCTGTAGCCTAAAGTCATTTCTGCTTCACTATGTGGTCAAATGGTAAGTGCAATGGGGCCCAACATAATTGTGCCTTATAGTATGGCTTTGTATCCTTAAGTGTGTCTGAAACTTGAGTACCCAAAGAACTGGGTACTATGCATAAGGGGACTGGGAATGAGGAGCACTGCATGGAAGCTGATATAAGGAGGGCTAAGAGGTGAAAAATAATTAGTTAATTAGTTAATTAATTAATAAGATTGCAAAGAGGGGAAGGGAATGGAGGGAGCTTTTCTCAGAGCAGTGTTTGCCTGACAAGAGGAGAATTTAACTTAAATTTGGAGAAGAAGCTATGAAAATTAAAAATGTACTGAATCTTCTTTTAGCCATCCACTGGCACTGTTCACTTCACCCATCCATGGTTGATCTTAGAAAGCATCCAGTTGTTCACGCAGTTAGACAAAATGCTAGACAGAGTGAGAGAGGGACTGGGAAATAGGAAAACCAGTCTGATGAAAGCATAAAATTTATCTGGCTAGATTAAAAACAGAGAGGGAAGCAAACCATAAGAGACTCTTAACTATAGAGAACAAACTGAGGGTTGCTGGAGGGGGGATGGGTGGGGGGATGGGGTAACTGGGTGAAGTGTTTTAAGGAGGGCACTTGTGATGAGCACTGGGTGTTACATGTAAGTGATCAATCACTAAATTCTACTCCTGAATCCAATACTACACTATATGTTAACTAACTTGAATTTAAATTAAAAAAAAAATTATCTGCCTAAGCAAAGAATGGGAAGGTAGATATCCCAGGTTGAGTCAGGCCATGGGTAATAGGGTCTCAGTCGCTAGACTGGAATTACAGGAAGGGCTTTAGTCTTGGAAGAAAGAGCAGCTGAGATGACATTATAGTCTCAAGTTATTGGAAGAACTTTGGAACAGGGACCAGAGGACAACCGAGTTAAATTAAATGAGTCACAGGAGATTGGAGAGGAAGTAATATAAGGAGCAGTAGAAGGTAGTGCTTGGCATCTGGCAGGAGAATAAGACACACTTGGGTTTGAATTCCAGTTTCATCCTTTTCTAGCTGTTTCTTTCTTTCCTAATTCATAAAACAGAAATAATAATAATACCTGCCTCATGGGGTTGCTCTGAGAATTAAATAAAATGATGTACACAAAGAGTTTAAGGTACCATTCATCTAAGAGGAAGTATTCCTGGATTTTAATTCTTATCAGTAATAACATTTAAGACTTTCTCTCAAGACAGTCAATTTACTAAAGAAATATTTCAGTAATGTCTCTGCATGAGGCACGGTACTTGAGAAACAAATGCATTGGGCCCTTTTTGATAACTATTTTTGCAGGATTTCTCTGCCTTTAGTGCCTGCAGTTCTTGGTGACGCTGCTTCGAAGAATGAAGAGGTAGACCAGACGAAGAGTGGTGGGCAGCAAAGCAAAGTTTATGGAGCAATAGTACAAAACTCCCAAAGAGGGAGGGGACCTGAGAGGGTTGCCCTTGGAGTTTCTAAGTGTAGGGGTTTTTATGAGCTCTTTTGCAGAACTACTTTAAGCAATCAGGGTGTGCTGAGTCGTGCCAATCAGAGCTTTGGTCACAGTCACCTATCTACCTACCTATTAGGTTAATGTCTATGTGCCGATGGTCTTTTTTTTTTGCTGACATCTGGGGACTTATGTCTTAATTGCCCCTTGCCCATGATACTGACAAATGCTTTGGGGTTAATTGACTTATTTTAGGACATTTTGCAAAAGTCATGTCTGCAAAGGCTGCAAAGCAGAATGCTAGTGCAGTCCTGTCTAAGCTACAGAACAGGATATTAGTGCTGTTTTATTTTAGCTGTCCTGACTCCATATTTCTTTATTGGGGACCCTGGCCCTGACTACCTAACTGTCCAACTAACTCCTAACATTATTGCTGGTAGGTTTATTTTGTTTCAGACGGATCAGGGCTTTGCCAGTAACCATATCTTCAAAGAAATTCTGCTACTTTGCTCTCTCCTGTTCATTAGTAGGGCTGTGAGGCTTCACAGATATTTATTTCCAAGTTCACATAAAAATGTGAACAAAAATTTTGAAAGCAGAAATAGCTACATGTAAAAATTGTCTAACACAATGTTTAACACATAGTAAAAGTTCCCAGTGCTTTCTTTTTTCCCTATTTTTTAAAATACCTACACCACTTCTCCCCCCTCAGCTTAAGAACCATCTCTTACCTTCCTCACCCCTTGATCTGGCTAAACAGGTACTGATTACATACTTTTGCCTTTACTGTTTCACAGTAGGTTCTATTTGCTGGATTTTGCTATCAACAATCTCTGTTGGCCTTTTATTTCTCATCTGAAGCAATTTTGTCAGAAATGAAATTGAAATGACTTATGTTGATTAAAATAGCTGAGGAGGTAACTCTATAGGGCACTGACACTGGAATGCGGTAAAGTTCAAGGCTTCAACCTTTTTTGCCATTTATATTACTTACTACCAACACTAATTTTTTATGTCTTCCAACAGAATGCAATTTCCTTGTGATGTATTCAGTTTTTAAACTTATTAATTAACATGAGATAGGAAGCATGGTATAACTGAAAAAGCTTGAAATTCAAATGACATTGGTTCAAACTGTAAGCAGAAAGAGTCATGAGTCCCCAGAAAAAGAAAGACAAGATGCTGCATTCATGACACTAGAGAAGTCATTTTAGGCCCCCAGCTATTTTCACTATCTACACCCTACTTGGCCAAGCACACTTCTTGCTAAGAACTTCCTAAGAGTTGTCAGAATTACAAAGAAATGCAAAAACCTCAGTAGTTAAGGACTTTAAGGGAACAAAGGAAATAATGCAAAAACCAACAGTCTCTCTGAGGCCAGGAAGTAGCCTGACCAAATCAGAGACAATCAAGCAGTGATAAATCTCTTAGTGCTATTTCAAAACAGAGCAAGACCCTGCCTTCCTTACCCAAGATAAGGAGTCCAGTCAGTTTAGACCTGCTCTCAAAGCTTGCCCATAGTCCCTTCCCCTCCTCTGACAGTTACCTCTGCTTCTTTATAATGTCCAAGTCTCTGCCCCCAAAAAAGCACAAGCTTCACTGACGTAAGACAAGATGCATGTATGGGCATGTTTTCTAAGTACTCCTGCACCACTTTATGCCCTCCTTTACGTGCGATGACGAAGCTCCCCTTTCTGAATATTCATCCTAAACCCTAAATAATAGGAACCCACTCACCTCTGCTGGGTAGTCACTGCTTTGGAAGTTACTCCCCTTGATCTTATTTGCTGCAAATAAAGTTTCCTTGTGTGACAACTCCCCCTGGTGTAGTCTCCACCTGTTACTCACCAAGGAGCAAACTCATGTTAAGGTTACAACACCTCATGTCTGTTCATAACAATATACGTTTTTTCAAGAAATTAGTCTCTCTATGCTCCCATTTTCAAATTTGTCAATCAGGAATAATAATACCATATGAGGATTAAATGAAGTAACAAGTATAAACATCCACATAATTCAATAAACCCCTCCTGTTTCCCTACTTTCTCTTTCAATCCACTCTACTGTTCTTCCTTTCTTCTGTAGACTTTAGAATATGGGGATAAAATGAAGTGTTATATCTGTCTTTCTATGAAGTGATTTATTTATGCATTTATTAATTACCTAATGACATACACAAAGGTTAATAAGGTATCTTGACAAGTGTATTTTTTTAGTTTAAGTATTTTATTTATTGCCCTTAAGTTCAATTATTTTAATATTTTATAAAGAATATACTTTTAAACTAATGCTAATCCCAAGATCTTCTAATAAAATGTATTTTCAAAATACAAAAAAGACTTTGTTACTATAATAAATCCATTGATATTGTCCTTAAAAGATTTTTTCATTTATGTAACAAATATTTGAGGATTTACTGTATGCCAGAGATAAACAAACTGAAGTTAATACTGTAATTGGATCTGAGCAAGGGAATAGAACAGGACCGAGGCAGCTAGGGGGTTCAGGGAAGGCCTTTCTGAGGATGTGACTTCTGAGACAGCTGTTAGAGCTGAGGAAAGGGCAAGTATATTAGGGAGATAGCAAAGCCTCTGGAATGTTTGAGGATATTTAAGACAAATATTTAGGGGCATAAATGCTTTGTGAGTGAAAGAAATTAGTCATTGCAATATTGTGATTTATAATAAATATATTTGGTCTTCATGCCTGTGTTCGGCATTGATTTCCCTTGGAATTTGCTGTGTGATGAGAGAGATAAAGTTGTCTTTTCTCATGTTAATGTGATAACTTTTGGACCTCACCCAAGATTGGGGGCTGGTTGTCTGGAGAATCAACCAGGTGATAAAAGGGTTGGAATTCTCAGTCCCATCCCCTGACCTCCCAGAAGGAGAGAAGATGAACTAATTGAAAAGCTTGTGTTTCTGATTCCTAATAAGCAAGAGTGTTCTGTCAAAGCCCAAGCTTCTCAATTAAACCCTCCCTTCTCTAGGCAAAGGGGTAGAAACCAATATGCTCTGTGTATCGTGGAACCCGTTGTCCCTGATAAGTTAATCCATAAAGAAAGAGACAACTCTAAGGGTGCCTGGGTGGCTCAGTCAAGCGTCTGCCTTTGGCGCAGGTCAAAATCCCAGGGTCCCCCACGTCAGGCTTGCTGTTCAGCAGAGAGCCTGCTTCTCCCTCTCCCTCTGCTTGCCTCTCTGCCTACTTGTGCTCTCTCACTATCTTTCTGTCAAATAAATAAATAAAATCTTAAAAAAAAAGAGAAAACTCTCAAAGTTACATAGTGAGATCAGTTGTCTATAAAAACAAACAAACTACAGTTGTAGAACATCTATTTACCTTATGGAGTCAGAAAAAAAAAAAAGGGCAGAGAATACCAGTCTCCCTCATCACCAACATACTATTGTCTCTCACCTTGCCACCCACCATGGCTGGCCTATAGTCCAGTTGGCTGAGTCACTTTGTGTTTATGAGAGTATATGTTGGCCTATAAAGCAAGTCTAAGAAAGTCTCTCTCCTCCCATGCTCATGATAGAGAGCACTGATATGGAGTACTCATTTTAAAGAACATTCTATCTGCTTCCATACAAGAAAATGGGGTTTTCCACTATACTGTAAGAGAGGGTTAACAGTCAAGCACACACGACCTATTTTCTGTCCTTTCTTTGTACCTCTTCCTACGGAGAGCTTGTGAGTAAGGTCAGCTTTAGAAGCTCAAGTCCTGGCCTGAAAAACGTTTGGAGGGAAAGACTATAAAAATTGGAGAAACCACTTAGTATCTGCTCTCTTAAAAATCTACTTTTGGCAGTTTCCAGCTTTTTTTTTTTTTTTTTAATTCTGGGCTCACTCTAAACCAAGCAAAAAGTGTTATCTATGGTTCAGCCTAACTGTATAAAATTTTTCATTGGATTGGGGTTGGGGAGGGGCAAATCCTAATAGAAAAGGAGGAATTTATTTGCAGGTCACTGCTCTTCACGTAGGTGTTTTTTTCTGAGGACTTCTTTATGGAGAAATGTGATTGGTTAAGATAGTTCCTATATTCTCGGTTCTCCTTACCAATTAACATTATCTGACTCTATTATCAATAGCTTGTTCAGAAGAAATACTTCCTTCTTTTATTTCTTGATCTGAGTCCTTCAAAATTGCATTTCCTTTTTTTTTTAAGATTTTATTTATTTATTTGACAGAGAGAGACACAGCTAGAGAGAGAACACAAGCAGGGGGAGTGGGAGAGGGAGAAGCAGTTTTCCCGTGGAGCAGGGAGCCCGATGCGGGGCTCAATCCCAGGACCCTGGGATCATGACCTGAGCCAAAGGCAGACGCTTAATGACTGAGCCACCCAGGCGCCCCTCAAAATTGCATTTTCTTTATGTCTCAGACCAAAGTGCTGAAAGGAGGGAAATGAGCATAACAGACTTATGTTGAAAGTGTCATTTCAGATCTGGGAATAAATACTTTCCAACTGATGCATCATGCACACTCTCAATTCCTCTAAAATTGAGATCACCACCTTCTTCCTGATTGGAATCCCAGGACTGGAGCATGTTCATGTTTGGATCTCTATCCCCATCTGCCTCACGTACCTGGTGGCCATCCTTGTCCATTGCACCATCTTCTTTGTCATCAGGACAGAGCCCTCACTCCATGCCCCCATGTACTATTTCCTCTCCATGCTGGCTGTCTCTGACCTGGGCCTTTCCCTCTCATCCCTCCCTACTATGCTGAGGATCTTTGTTTTCAATGCTACAGGACTTTCTCCAAATGCCTGTTTCGCTCAAGAATTCTTTATCCATGGATTCACAGATATGGAGTCTTCAGTGCTCCTGGTCATGTCTTTTGACTGTTTTTTGGCCATATGCAACCCTCTGAGCTATAGCTCTATCCTCACCAATGCCAGAGTTGCCAAAATGGGACTGGTGTTTCACATTAAAAGCATGCTTTTAGTGCTCCCATTTCCTTTCACTCTCAAAAAATTGACGTATTGTAGGAAAAGCCTTCTTTCTCATTCTTATTGTCTGCACCAGGATGTCATGAAGCTGGCGTGCTCCAACAACATGGTCAACTTTTTCTATGGTTTCTTCGTTGCCCTCTGTATGATGTCAGACAGTGTGTTCATTGCTGTGTCCTACATATTCATCCTGAAGACTGTGTTGGGCATTGGATCCCATAAGGAGCAGCTCAAGGCCCTCAACACCTTTGTCTCCCACATCTGTGCTGTGCTCATCTTCTATGTGCCCATCATTGTCTTTGGCCTCTATGCACCGTTTTGGCAAGCACAAGTCCCCAGTGGTCATGATCCTCATTGCTGACATTTTCGTGCTAGTACCACCTCTGATGAACCCCATTGTATACTGTGTAAAGACACGGCAAATTCATGAGAAGGTTTGGGGAATATTATATCTAAAATGAAGGTATGGGAAAAAGTAAGGCAAAGTCAGCCAAGATCAGAGAATAAAATAATATATTTCAGATAGCCACTGATCGTTAACAACAAGATAAATACAACTATGGATATTTTTTCTTATTATGGATATTTATTATGAAAAGTATTATGGATACTTAGTCTTATCTTCCTTAACCATTCTTATAATCACTACAACATATGAGCTGGGCACTGAGGTCTGTGAGCCTAGGACTGACATGGGCATTGACAGGTAAGGATGGAATAATTTTACAATACTATTTTTTAAAGATTTTTATTTATTTATTTATTTGACACAGAGAGAGAGAGAAGTTTTGCAATACTATTAAAATCACGAATCAATATACTGATTTGGAATTTTAGTTACGCTATTTATTACAGCACAAGGATAAATACACATGGGAGTAGAGCTTGTGCCCCCTTATAGAAAATGAATACTAAAGGAACTGGAAGTTAAAGGATGTTACCCCAATCCAATTATGGATTTCTTTCAGGCAGACTTCAGACATGTATCTGTTGAGGGGTCTTCAGTCTATTTAATGCAAATCCTTGATTTTCCATTTAAGGAAAGAAGTGTATTGTCAAATACAAATTGGTTAAAAATTTCCTCTTTGCTCTTTCCTTAGTAATCAAGTAGAGACAATCAGTGATTCTCTTTTATGTTAGAGCTTTCATAGCCTTGAAATATGACAATAAGCTCTCTCATAACGTTCTTTAAGACAGACCAGATTTTTTTCTCCCTATTACAACAGGGTTCGAAGAAATTATAGTTACTAAAAGGAGAAGAGAGGAACAATTCTGCTATTGGTGGAAGACAGGAAAGCTAGTAGTTCAGTAATTTTTAAAACACTGATATTCTTCACTACTTTAAAATAATGGAATTCATGTTTGTTTAAGCACTTGGTATTTTGAACTATGATATATTCAATAACACTAAACAAGCTTGAAATAATTTTAAACTAGCAGAAAATATGACCATATGTTAAGCAATATAAAATGATATTCATACATATATGGTTCCATTTTTAAAAAATAGTCAACTAAATTAGATTGGCTATCTCAATATACTCGATAAAATTCATTTGTTTCCTGTTCATCTTTTATTTGTGAGTACTTCATAGCAGACGGAGGTATAAAACATAAAATTTAGACTAAGTCAACCAAAACCCTTAAAAAGTTTGTACTGTGTATTGGGAAAAAAACTATTGGTAATCAATTTTAATGTTTTATTGCCTCTGTTGAACTCACAAATAGTTAGTATTATTTGTTCCAAAGAACCATTTTTGAAGAAGTTGTTCTCTGATGAGTAAATATTCATATACATTTTATGTCCCCAGGTGAGTTTAACTGAGTTCTTATTGTTCAATAGCTGACCTTATCTAGATGCCCATAGTTTAGTCAAGACAAACTTTTGGGCTTCCTACCAGGTTGTTTCCAATTATGTTCTTAGTTCACCTGTCTGTTTTTCTTACTTATATTTTGTTTCCCTAAAGAAACTGTATACCTATCATATTTGTTGGCATATAAATGACATGTGGATAATAGTCTGACACATCTCCCAACTTGTTTAGAAAAAAAGACCACACAGGCACACATACAAAAAAAACCTTTGACAATTCAGGATATGATAATAAATTACAAGCATACAGAACATCTAAAATGATTAAAAAAAAAAAAACTATTGCCAAAATCAGTAAGGAGTAACTATAAATTTTAAGTCAAACAAGCTGCCCTGATAAATGGTTCATGTCCTGTGTAGCCACAAGGAAAAGCAAACAGGTTGTCATGTGAGAAACAAGACAGAATATTTATCTTCCATTCTTTAGTATTTGCCCTCAACTCAGAAATTCAGATCTTTACAAGAAGAAACTGATCAAGTCATAAGGTGTCAATAAATGTTTTTCTGGATCATAAGAGTGAATAGGCTACAATCTATTTTCCTCAATTATAATAGAGGTTTAATGCATTTCCAATCAAGCTTCCAGTAACATTTCATTGAAAATGTACCAAAATAATTCTAAAAACAGATTTTCAAGTGTCAACCGGGAATATAAGAAAAAAATAAATAGCAACTGTAAAAAAGTTTCATAAGATAGTGAAATTTATTAAACAGCTATAAAATTGTATGTAGTTTGCTCAACAAATCAATGGGAAGAACAAAGAAGGATAAACACACTGCAATATACTCTAAATGATATGAAAATAATGTATAATTAAAGAATATCAGAACCTTATTGAAAATAGGTTACTCAAATAATAGTGGTAGAAAAAATTACAACCTACTTTAGAAACCATATTTGTGTGTGATCTTTTATTACACACAAAAATAAACTAAAATAAATTAGGAATTAAGTACAAAGATAAGTTTTTATTTAAATTCCAGTTAATTAACATACAATATAATCCAGCGTTCACCAGGCACCAGACATTAGGCTATATACTTACTTGTATAAACTCATTTAACTTTTGTAAGAACATGGGAAGGCAGATTTTATTACTTCCTCCTGTTTCATGGATTAAGAAGCTAAAGCTCTGAGAACTTAAACAATTTTTCCAAAAACAAAGAACTATAAAGTGTTAGGAGCTTTATACACCCAGATAGTACATTTCTAGAGCCTACAACCTCATGCACTACACCAGACCAACTATTATTTTGCTTCTTTCTAAATTTAGTAATTCATATTCTAGGAATCTAAGAACATAATCAGAGGTGTGATCAAATATTTATTTATAATGTACATCAAGGATTATTTTCTATGATAAAAATACATAAACTACTGAAATATTAAGTAATAAATGATAACATAAACCATGATATACAAATAATAACAAATATTATTCACCTATGCAACACAGCATCAACAACTAAGTGGCATTTGCTAAGCATTGTATTAGATGTTAAGGATTAAATGAAACAAATTTAGACTTGCTATATCAAGGAGCTTACAGTCTGGTGGTGGGGAAATCAAGTAAATAAATAATTAAATTCACTGAGTAAAGTGTGGTAAGTTTAAGTACACATATAAGAAAGCAAATAAAAGACTGGTAATGCCTATTTTAGTGGAGAATCAAAGGAGAGAGCTTCCTAGTGGAAGTAAAGTCTAATATAAAAATCTGGTATATTATTAACAGAAAATGATAAATAATATCAAGCAAATAAGTAAGATATATATTTTGAGTATACACTACTATCCTAGTTTATAAATGTATGTGTGTGCAGGGGTACCTGGGTTAGCTCAGTCATTTGAGCATTCAACTCTTGATTTCTGCTCAGGTCATGATCTCAGGGTCCTGGGATCAAGCCCTGAGTTGGACTCCATGCTCAGTGGGGAGTCTGCTTGAGGATTTCCTCTTCGCCTCTGTCTGCCCCGACCCCTGCATATGCTCTCTCTCTCAAATAAATAAATAAATTTTTAAAAAAAAACTATGTGTGCACACATGTTGGTTATTAAAAAAAGATTCACTTATATATCATAAAATCTCTCATTAGTAGATTGTGAATGATTTTTGTTATCTTTTTAATCACAAAATTTTAATTATATATAGTATATATAGGTGTGTATAAGTATACATTTATAATCAGACATGACATTTATAATCAGAACAACCTCCAAATATATTAAATACATTCCTTGAAATAACAACAAAACAAATTCATGTCCTATTAACAATTGCTAGGGGGATGAAGAACACTGATAAAAGTGTTTTTGGTATTGAGCAGGTGAGTTGCCTTTTGAGCTAGATATGAAAAGCACATTTGGAATAGTAAAAGATGAACACAAATGCAGCACACTGCCTTAAGTATTGACCATCATAAAACTGGAAGAATGCTTGCACATTTCTACAACTGTTCAACTAAAACTCTTGGAATTCAGAATTTTCTATACTCTAAAAAGGCCCTACAACCCTGAGGCATTACACTAGCTTGAGCTGAACAGAAGGCCGGGGCAAACACACCAGAGTTTGGAAATGGTATTCCCTGTCTGCCAGGAGTAGGAAGTTGATATAGGGAGAGGAGACAGGTGGCTTAGATCAGAATATCTGTTTGTTCTCCTGTGCTCAGACATGAATTATCCTGAGTGGAACAAAGTTTCATAACTCTATGTGAAAAAAACAGGAAAATTCCAACATCCCATCAACTCAATAGTGAGGTTACTTCTTGACAAAACAAATATTGTTAAGAAAGGTACTCCAAAGATTTCCTACTAAGAAGCATCAAAGTCACTGTGCAATTCTACAATGACAAGTACACCAAAAGGTCGAGAAGCCCAACAGATAGGTAAAAAATTAACTACCCAAGAAACAAGGGCAAATGGAAAAAAAGGTGCTGTTGGGAGGCCGAGGTGACACGGAAGAGGTGTTATGGAATCAGAATCAAGAACTGTATTTAGATTATCTAGGCAATGGGAAAAATAACGAAAGGCAATATGTGACTTTAGATATTGGACTCATTGGAGGTATAACAAGTACCAATTAGTTCTGTGACAGTTTCACTTTTGCTAAGGAGAGAAAAGATTCAAGAAAAGATAGAGGTTCGGGGGGTACATCTGTAAGGAGATGGGGCTCCCTAGAGGTGACTTTAGGAACTGAAACCAGTGTGCAAAAATTTCCTAGTTAAATTACACATTGCAGTGTGCATGTCTTTGCACACACATAACTCTTTCATTTACCAGCTCAAGGAAAAATCTGTGATGCCCCCTGGGAAATTTGACCACAGAAATAAATGATTTTTGGTCATCTGAGCGCAGACAGAAAATTATAGTCATTTATTTTTGGCCTAAGAATTATCATTTTTAAGCAGTTAATTAAACTGTTCAACCAGAATAAAATGACCTTATTTTGTTTTTAAAGTGCATTTATTTTTGGTCTAAGAGTTGCCATTTTTGAGCAGATAATTAAATTATTCAACTAGAATAAAATGATCTTATCATGCTTTTAATGTGCAGAGGAGTTCCATGTAATTGTTTTAAATGTTTGAGGGGCAAACACAATTAATTTGTTTTTGAACTGTGGTGTTTTGTTTTGTTTTGTTTTGTTTAACTTTTCAGTAAGTTTAGGGGAAATGTATTCTCCTCTTTCTGCTCCAGTGATTTAATTGAAACTGCCTTAGTAACCAAAATGCCTGAGGATGACACAGACCCAAATCCCTTTCCTACTTAAATGTAACTTATCTCCCCCTTCAATCCCACTGTCCTCTAAGACGCCTCACACTGGGGGTCCGTGAGCCCTTAAACCGGAGCAGCTGGAGCATAGCCTGGCAGATCACCTTGGTCTTCAAGCTATAAATGATAGGGTTCAGTACAGGCGGTAAAAGCAAATAAACATTGGCCAGAATGCTACAGACCACTCTTGGGGTGGAGCTGAGAAGGCGGTGTGTAAAGGATAGGCTGATCATTGGCACATAGAAAACAGTGACAGCACAGATGTGACAGACACAAGTGCTCAGAGCTCTTTGTTGCTTCTTAGGGGCCACGATGCTCAAGACGGTTCGGAGAATCAGAACGTAGGAGGAAAGAATGAACAGCAAGTCAGTGCCAGTCAGGTAGAGCTGAAGAAACATGCCCAAAAAATTGTTGATCCAGGGGCTGGAATATGTGTATTCGATGATATCTGGGTGGTAGCAAAATGGGTGGGAAAGTTCTTTGCCTGAATGGAAAGATACACTCTTCAAGGCTAGAACCATGGGAAAGGTGAAAATAACTTGCCGCAGGCAGATGACCAGTCCCATCACCAAGATTATCATGTCTGTGAAGACAGTGGCATACTTCAGTGGGTTACAGATAGCCATGAAGTGGTCAAAGGCCATGGCTACCAGCACTGAGGACTCCAGGAAGGAAAAGCCATGCACAAAGAACATTTGAATGAGGCAAGCTTTCAAGCTAATTTCCCGGGCATGAAACCAGAGAACCCCAAGCACAGTGGGAAGGGTTGAGATGGTCAGACACAGACCAACAGTTGACAGCATGGAGAGGAAATAGTACATGGGCTTGTGGAGACTCCTCTCAACCATGATGATAAACAGAATCATGCTGTTTCCCAAGAGTGCAATGATGTAGAGACAGCAGACAGGGATGGAGATCCAAAGGTGAGCAAGTTCCAGCCCAGGAAATGCAGTGAGTAAGAAGTATGGGGAAGATGATGTGGTGTTATTGAAAATTACCTTGGTGGATTGAGAACACACCCTGAAAAGGGAGACAACAAGGATAATGTTTGTCATAGTGATCCTTTTTTCAAGTTCTAACTCATTTATAAACTCTTCCCAAATTACACAGTTGTTTCTCTATATTCAAAGCCCCCAGTCCAGTTATGGTACCTATCACATAATTCCACAATATCTTCAATTTTTCTTGTCAAAACTTGGCCCCGTTTTTCTTCCTCTACCCTCTCCCAACTACAACCATCAATCTCTTTAGGCTCGTCCCCACCCTACGGCCCAGACTAGTCCTGAGGCTTGAAGTAGGAAATGCATATAGGCTTATGTCATACACATGCACATACACTTGCATACACATACACCAACAAAACAACAACCAAAATTACAACTAATGGGTCTTTGCATTAAGTCTCCAAGCTGTATAAATTGCTTAGGAAACAATGGACAAGCACACGAGAGCCACTGGGCACGTGTGATAGCATACTCCATAATGTCTTTGCTGGAAGCTGGTCTGGGATATTGTATCCAGAGGTATCCTTGTACTTCTATCATCAGCCACACCCTCCTAGTAGACTCTATTAGAAGTCTCCTTTTGGTATCAGGGTTTCTTTGTTCCTTTTCCTATAGTGGAATAGTCCCTATAATTTCTCCCTTCCCCACTCCACATGTGTATGGGACTTGAATTTATCTTGTGTTCTAATTCTGTTTCTCCATGTACTTTTCCAGGTCTACTGAAAATAACTAGGTCTAGATCTTTT
The DNA here is from genome assembly GCF_003265705.2 of Callorhinus ursinus. NCBI lineage: Eukaryota > Metazoa > Chordata > Mammalia > Carnivora > Otariidae > Callorhinus > Callorhinus ursinus. The sequence goes on from NW_027397097.1 coordinate 891,350, forward strand.
CTTCATCTTACATCTTGGGATACTAGTTTCTACTCCTTTCCATGGATATTTAAAATTAGCATGTGACTTTGGACCAACTCACTATGAGTAGACTGCTCCAATGAATTCTGTGAAAAATCCCAAAAAGTATTCTGGAATACATGATTTCAGGCATCCTAAGCTAGGCAAAGTAGGTAAGCCTAGACAAAACACCAGTATGAAATTCATGGGAAGCACTCAGCAACATGTGATGAGTGACTGTAAAAAGCATGGGTGGGATGGAAGTAGGGACTAATAACTAAAAGGGAATCACTGCAGGACATGGAAGGCTGAGGTGACATCAGAAATCTGGAATGTTGGAATATCAAGTAGCTCACGGAGTGAGAAAGTACATAGAAGGGCAGCTGCACAGAAAAGAGATGGTGTTATAAAGGAGGCAGAATCTGGAATCCATATTTAAGATGACCGTTGCAATTCTATTTAGGACTTGTTCACTGAATGCTGATGCCATCATCGCTGATTTTAAAATTTGTATGTAGGGCATTGAATCATCAATGGAGAGCTAGCAAGGAATGATGTACTCAGCCCATGTGTTGTGTAGATATGGCCAGCCATAAAAGTATTCTTATTTTTCAGTATGTAGGTTTGCTGTCTTGTGTCTGAGTGGATGCAAGTAATTTGCTAGTACCAGGCCCTGTCAATTGTTATATAAACATAAATATAAGGGATTGTTGGTTATTTTCTCCACCTCCTCCAGTCTACTGAAGATGGTGATAGAAAGGACCACTTGTTACTCCAAAGGGGAAAAGAAAAGACTAATTGCTTTTTCTGCTATAATATTTAATATTATTATATTATACATGGTTAAAAAAAAACACTAAGAATCAGGAAAACTAATGCCAAATGAGATATGGATTACAAACATGCTGAGTTATGTCAGCCATTTAGACTCTAAATTATTATTTTAATGTCAGTTACTGCTGATGGCCAGGGAAACAGAAATGAATAAAGAACAGTTTCTGCATGCAAAACTCCCTCAACTCGGTGGAATGATAGTGTGAGAAGCCAAGGCAAAATATTAATGAAGGGCTATTACCACATGGGGACACACGGGAAGACTAGCCAGAAAGGAAAACAGAAGGCTGTTGAGATTTCTGATTTCATTCTTCTTCTTCTCAACCTGATGAACATAGATATTAAGAGTGAATCTCTAACCAACAATTACTGTGTCATCACTGGTGAACTCATATGAGGGAACTTCAAGGATGAGAGGTGCAGATCCCTTCCTGATCCTGCCAGAAGTATAAGTGTGACCCATGGCAGGGGTGGTTAGAAACCTGGACTCAAGTCCTAGGCTCCTTTCAGTCTTCACATCACCTCAGAAGACTTATAAGCACGCCTTCTGTCCTTAAGTTGGTTGATTTGAAATATTTAAGAATTGCTAATAATATATTTGCAAACATTAATGTGAAGTAAATTGAATTTAATGTTGAATGTTTTCAATCATTCACCTAATAAAGCCACTGTTAAACATTAAAAAAAAAAAGGAGTGAATCTCCTCTGTGAAAACCTTCCAAGAATCTCTCTGCAACACCAAATCACTCAATCTATTGACTTTCCTTCAATAATACTTTACATATATTTTTTTAAGGCACTAAAATTCTATTGCTTGATCACATTTCTTTCTCCCTCTAGAATGCTGGCTCTCTGGGAATATAAAACATATGTGTTCATCTTTGTATTTTTTCTAGAGACAAGCTTAGTGATTGGTACATGATAAAAACTCAAATAATCTAACTTACATTAGATGTATTGATGGGTAGATAAATAAATGACAGATGATAGAGATATGGATAAAGACTAGATGAGAGAAATATATATTGAGCCTGGAAATTTTGAGGGAAGGATTAGCTAGCCACCAGGGAAACTAAGGAGAGTAATATCCTCTTCACTGACTGGAAGAAGGAGGGTAGGTTAAGAGAAAAGGAGATGAATTAAGAACCTCTGTATATGTCAACATTTACTAGCCATCTTACATATAATTTTATATAATCCCAGGAAAAATGGATATAAACGTTTTTATCCTGTTTTAAAGAAAGGAAAGTGGCCTAGCAAGATAAAACAGTATGGCAAAGGTAAAATAGATAGAGATTCAAAATTCAAAACCAGATTTACTAACTCTAAGGTCCATTATTTTTCATTAAACCATAAACCATTTAGAAAAGCTAAGCTTATGAGAGAAGTTGAGTAGTTGGACAGTGTGATTTCTTTCTTTTAAAATATAAGAATTGTTTATACTCTGTTGTATATATATGTATATAATCATATATATATGTGATTTAGAGGAGCAATAGAGATGAGAAATCAGTAAAAGACAAAACAATATCCTCATGGCTTATTTAAAGAAGAATATTTGGGACATCCATGTGTGTTTAGAAATATGTGTGAATGTTTATGTTTATATTGTGTGTATCTCTATGTTCTGGTATATGTAAAAGGAGTTTTGGAATGGAAGAGTAATCGAGAGATAAGGTGATCATAGAGCAGATTCCAGTTATCTTCTGTTCTTTGAATTGTATCACATAAAGGACCAAAAGATGACACTGGATGATGTGAGGGGGTAGAAGGAGAGGAGACAATGGCTCATTTTGCTGCTGGAGAACATGTTCCCTATGGAATGTAGATATGTGGACAGGAGAAGGAGCAGAGGGCTTCCTCTCTGGTCCAGTGAACTCATATACTCCGGAACCAGTTGTAGGATAAAGTTCAGTGCCTCAGTTCATCAAGGTTTTCTCTGCACTGCCCACTAACCAGAAAAACAGGCTAGTGCTTTCTATTTTCAGTTCTCCATCTGAATGGCCAGAAAGTAATGTCTACCAATTCATATACAAAAGCCTAGATTAAATGACTTGGATAAGATCCACCCAACTCAATAATTTAGTGATCCACAGGTCAACATCCCTGCTTTCCAGCATCAATAAAGGTAAAAAGCAATCCATGTTATCTACCAATCCCAAACCTTCTGGTCCTTTCTCAACACTGAAATCTATTCTCTTCACAATCCAGAACCTGCCCTGACAGCTCCAGGATATGTTAACCAAAAGCCTCCACTTCTCTGCACCACTTCATGCTTGGACCTTTCATTTGACTCTTAATATTGAGGCATGGCTGATATTAGTAATTTATATAAGCAGATGTAATCTTCTTTATCTGCTTGGAAGGTGAGTTCCTCAAAAGTTTGGGCATTCTTGTGTTTCTAATGCTAGCCACTAAAGTAGGATCTGGAATAATAGAAAGCTTCAATTAGTAAGGTTTACTGATGGCTGAATGATCTTGTCCATAAGAAGAGAGTTCTGGTGATGGGTATTAAAGAGGGCACCCACTGAATGGAGCACTGGGTGTTATACGCAAACAATGAATCATGGAACACTACATCAAAAACTAATGAGGTAATGTATGGTGACTAACATAACATAATTATATATATATATATATATACACACTGACCAAAAAAAAGAGAGTTCTGAGTCTCATCTTTTCTCTTTATCCTTCTGTTTCCTCCTGTCCTCTATTTCCCTATCTCAGTTTTATCCAGGCTCCATCACATCCCTCCATTTCTTCACCCCAGCTGACATGTAGCCCCCCTCATTCATTGTTCTTCTCCCTTCCCTCTTTCTCCTAGCATTTCTCACTCCTTAATCCCTTTGCCTCCTATCCCTTTCCATTTACACACTCTTCTTACCTGTTCACATCAGCAGGAAACACCACCAACTTCTCTTCAGACTCATCACCAAGCAAGGACTAAACCAGCTCCCAAGAATGGGGGCTTTATAGGAAAATGAGTAGAGTCACCAGGCAACAAAGAGCTATCTTTATTAGTGAGTGTACTGGGTGGAGCAAGAATTATGGGACCCATAAGAATATGTTCCTCTATAACAGCTCAGACACATCTCCCTGACAGCTTCAAACCCTGCTCCCAGGCACAAGCAAACTCCATACATCAGGAGCTGTAAGCATAGTCCTGGCCCTGGTGGCTGACAGTAATGGGTATCTTCTAAAACTGTCTGCTTGGGTCCGATAACTACAACCATTCCTCTTCACCCTGCCTTAGGCTACAGAGTCTCAGCCAGGGATGCTCCCTGAATGTCAGAGCAGGATCAGGAGGGTGCAGGCAAGTCCTCCCTCTGTTCTCTGCTCCAGTATGTACTATTCTTAACAGGTCTCATTGTGCCCTGGCCATTCCCATGTCTCTCCTCTTACCCAGGAGCCCCTCCTAAGAAGTCAACCTATTCATTGAGTCACATTTGCAGCCCACCTACCCTTCTAAGCATAATTAAACTAGCACTTGATGAAGTCATGATACACGCTAAAAATTGCACTACACCCATTAAATACATTGTTGTATTTATTCATTATCAAGTTTACAGGTTAAGTATTATTCTCCATTGTTTCACAGATGAGGAAACTTAAACTCAGAGAGGTTTAGAATAACTTTACCCATCTAAAAGTTAGCAAGTTACAGAGTTGGCATTCATGTCCATGTCTAACTTACTCTAAAGCTCTTAAGTCTATGCCATACTGCCTCCTATAGTCAACTGCTTCTACTCTATCTTCAGAAAATACGGTTGAGGTACATGTTCCTCTACCTATCCATTCTACAGATTGCTTGCTTCCCAACTGTATGCCCACATCTGGTTTAAGCCTCATTCTGACCAGAATCCGCTTCTCCATAGTGGGCTGTGAATTAATAATTCTGACCATGTATAATAATCTCTGACTTTCTAATCCTCCTTGAACATTTTCCGGTCCATACTCTTATATGTTTATTGGGCACACTGAGCAAAGATATCTATCCCAACAAGTATCTGGACAGATTAATTAACTCCATAAAATTACACAGTAAGTAATGTTCATATCTATATGTAAATACCACCCCTTTCCACTGGTTCCCATCAGCAAAAATGAATGACTCTGGAAATTTCAAATGAGACTTACTAATATCAAATGAAACAAAGAAGTTTGGAAGCATGAAATCAATCTTGATAAAGTACAGTTTTCATTCATTTGTTAATTCAAAAAAATTATATATTGAGTGTCCATCATATGTTCTGAACTACATTAAGTACTTGGGAGAGACCGAAATAAAGTTAAAAGGGTACCTGTTCTTATAAAGTATATAGACTAGCAGGGAAGATATACTATTAGTAAGTTATGGTATGGTATGAGAAACTGTAACATAAGTAAAGAAAGCCATGTCAGAGAAGCTTTCTGGACAAAAATGAAGTCAAAATTAAAATCTAATGTATATGTAGGAGTTCCTATTCTTCCAGCTCATTGACTGCACCATGCTCTCATACTTTACCTGCCATTTTCTTTTTAATATTTTTCTCTCTTGCTTCCAGCCTATTGTACATACACACTTTATTTTTATAAAAAATACTCAAAGAACCGGGCGCCTGGGTGACTCAGTCGTTAAGCGTCTGTCTTTGGCTCAGGTCATGATCCCAGGGTTCTGGGATCGAGCCCCACATTGGGCTCCCTGCTCAGCTGGGAGCCTGCTTCTCCCTCCCCTACTTCCCCTGCTTGTGTTCCCTCTCTCGCTGTCTCTCTCGCTGTCAAATAAATAAATAAAAATCTTAAAAAAATACTCAAAGAACATATAAACACAAAAGGCAAAAGAACAGAAATGTCTGAATCCCAGAGTGACTATAATGGAGCAAAAACAATCTGGGGATTTTTCTTGAAAAAATGGTTAATGACATACAATGGAATAGTGTTCAGAAATAAAAAGGAATAAACTACCACTACACACCACAGCATGAATGAATCTCACATGTATTATGCTAAGAAGCCAGACCTGGGAGACTACATACTGCAGGGTCCATGATACTCGAAAAACAGAAATTATAGGTATGGAAAACAAATGAGTGCTTGCCAGGGATTGGGTATGGATGCAAAGGGGTAACATGAGGGAATTCTCAATAGTGATGTATTTATTCTATATCTTGGTGTCACTGGTGGTTACAAGAGTCTATGTATTTGTCAAAAGTTGATTAGAACCATATACTAAAAAGAGTGAATTTTATTGTACATAAATGTTGATAAGCTGTGGGGTGCCTAGCTGGCTCAGTTGCAAGACTATGTGACTCTTGGGGTTGTGAGTTTAAGCCCCACAAGGGTGTAGAGATAACTTAAAGAAATAAAATTAAAAAAAAAAAACGTTGATAAGCTGTTATATACCATTTTACGGAGAATTCATATCTCTCAAGCTACCGAAGATAAATTATTGCTTTCATCAAAACCATTATACAAAGGCATATTATAACCCATTAGATTTGTACTATTCAATACAGTAGCTTCTAGCTACATGTGACTACTTAAATTTATATTTCAATTAATTAAAATAAAATAAAATTTAAGTATTCAGTTCCTTGGTTGTACTACCAAAGTTTAAAGTGTTCAATAGTTATGTGTGGCTAGTGGTTACTGCATTAAACAACAGAGATTTAGAACATTTCCATCACTGCAGGAAATTCTATTGGACAGTGGTACATTTGATCCTCTTCCCTGACTTGATTGCTTCTACACAGAACTCATAGATGCCATTAAGGGCCAATCCTGTCCCCACAGAACACTCAGACAGTCTGCTGCCAGATCTGCTTGGTCCTAACGCCGTACACAATAGGATTGAGCACAGGAGGAAGCAGCAGGTAGACATTGGCCATAAAAGTGTGTACTATTGGTGACAAATGCTTCCCAAAATGGTGAATCAGAGTCATGCCAATGAGAGGCACATAGAAGAACAATACTACACAGATATGAGAGAAGCAGGTGTTGAGAGCCCTGAGTCTCTGTTCTCGGGAAGCAATAGCCAGTACTGCCTGGAGGATTAGAAAGTAAGAAATTGAAAGGATCACGACATCCAGTACAATGATGAAGATCACAGCCAGCAGGCCATAGATGCTATTACACGGGTGTCAGTGCAGGCAAGCCTTATGACATCCTGATGGAGGCAGTATGCATGGGAAAGGACATTGGAGTGGCAGAAAGGTAGCCTTTTGATGAGGAAAGGCACAGGGAACACTGCACCCACACTTCGTAGCAGAACCTATTGCTCCAATCTTCCCAATGACTCCATGACTGAGAATGGTAGCATAGTGCAAAGGGAAGTGAATAACCACAAAGGGATCAAAGGCCATGGCAACCAGAACACCTGATTCTACTGCCCCAAAGGTATGGATAAAGAACATCTGAGTGATGCAGGCATCAAAGGTTCTTGAGCGCCAGTTGAACCAGTGAACACTAATCATGGTGGGCATGGGAGATAGTGAAAGGCTGAGGTCAGTGGCAGCTAGCAGAGCCAAAAATAATACATAGACTCATGGAGACTTTGCTCAACCTTGATGACAACAAGGATAATGACGTTGCCTAAGAACGTGGTACTGTAAAGAAGGCAGAGGGGCAAGGTCATCCAGAAGTCTTTCTCTGGCATTCCCGGAATCCCAGTCAAGGTGAAGTTCTGGTGGTTATCAGTAGTTTGGTTGAATGGTTACATAGTGGAATGAAGGTCTGACTGGGCAAAAAGAGAAGAATTCATTAAGTCAAACAGCTTCAGTTGGAATCAATGACTATAAGTATTGAGATAGTAGCCATAAGAAGGAGTAACTTCAATATTATTCTAATACACTTATGCTCACAATCTGATAGAGAAACTGATTGTCCTACCCCATGAGGCAAAAAATCAGTGACCATTATATGTTAAAATATACTTAGGAGAAAGAAAAAAGAAAAAACTTCAATCAACATCTGCACCCAATAGGGGTATAATTCATCCAGAAACATCAAGGAGTTAGCTGACTTGCTTCCTTGCTAAGAAAGAATTTTATACTATACATTTATGTGCGTAATGACACTGATGCCAATAACCAGAAAGGAAATGTTAGCAAGCACAAATGTGACATAAGGGTTGTTCATAAACACAGATATGCAGATGTGTGTGTCTTTATCTTGACTATGATATTAAATTATGATGATTTAGACATTATGCTCATTGCAACTCAGTTTTTCCACCTGCATGATGTGGGACAGAGGAAGAAATCTGCTCTTTAAGGACTGTAAAGTTCTAACCTTCTGCATTCCTGGGAGTGTGTGGGTACTAAAAGGACCTGAGCTTGCAGCAGGTGATGGAGGGAGAAGTTACTCTGGCTGCCAAAAAACTTTATTTTATTTTAAAGATTTTATTTATTTATATGACAGAGAGAGACACAGCGAAAGAGGGAACACAAGCAGGGGGAGTGGGAGAGGGAGAAGCAGGCTTCCCACCGAGCAGGGAGCCCAATGTGGGGCTTGATCCCAGGACCCTGGGACCATGACCTGAGCCGAAGGCAGACGCTTAGCGACTGAGCCACCCAGGCGCCCCACCAAAAAACTTTAGAAGGACCCATTATGGTAGGCAGAATAAAGGTCTCCAAGGATGTTCAAATTTTAACTCTTGAACCCTATGAATATGTTAGCTTACGTGGCAAAAGAGATTTTGCAGATGTGATTAAAAGCTAAGGATCTCAAGATGAGGAGATTATCCTGGATTACCAAGGTAGGCCAAATCTAATCATATGAGTCCTTAAAATTGAAGAAATTTTCCCAGCTGCAGAGAACCAGAGAGATAGCAGCATGAGAAAGACAGCACAACTGGTGAAGGTGTATATGTGCTGCTGAAGTGAGCACACAACTGGTGAAGGTGAAGGAAGGGGACAGAGAGTCAAGAAATATGGGCAGCCTCTAGAAGCTGGAAAAGGCAGTGGAACAGAATTTTCTCTAGAGTCTTCAGAAAGGGATGCAGACTTGCTGACGCCTTGATTTCAGCCCAGTAAGGGTTTTGTTGGACTTCAACTTTAAGAACTGTAAGATAATAATTATATGTGTATTATAAACCACTATGTTTGTGGTAATTTGTTAATGGAAAAAGTAGAAAACCTTACCCAGAGGAGCCAGAGAAGAGTTGCTTTAGCTCCTTTTCAGAAATATTCCAACTCTTCTCCTTCAGTCTTTTACTCAGGCCCTGTCTTTTTCTTTGGTAAGAAATGAAATGAATGAAATGAAATGAATTCCACACATAGAGGATTCCAAAAGACAAGGTCCAAATATTTTTCAGATTGGTGAAGTCAATATCCCTGGTGTTAAAAATTCAACTGGACTTAAGTTTCCCTGTCCGTCCATAGAGACTTCTCCTTCTCCGCATTCCATACTTCTGTGAGGCTGTTCTAGTAAACTCCACCTTGAGTCACCAGTATCTGTATTTCCTACTCTGAGTAAAACCTACATAGACCTGTGGGCCATTCTAGACATTAATGCCTAATACTCGCAGTGACAAAGATCAATATTAAAATCTTGGTGCCACACAGCCCTCTTCTATTTCAATTATTTGCTATTATCTTCAGGAAGATATATCCAAATGTGCACCTGAGCTAATCACTTTTTGGGCCAGTCTAGCCACAATTGATAAGGGTTAAGGATTAAATGAAAGAATAGGACTATCATGGCTCTTATTGTTTGAGTTATGATGCTTATGAGAATCTGATGGAGAGTCTCCCAAATAAGAATGTTACACACACACACACACAAATACAAGCAAAGTTCTGTATAAAAATTAAGTGAATTCATGTATTATTTAAGAGCATCTCAGGACCCATGTTAGAGAAAATGGAACAGGAGCCTAGGTCACAACAAGGAGAAGTCATTAGACAAATTGCAAGGGGCAGAAAGCTCTGGGTGCTTGGGCATGAACAGACACCAGACAGAGTTACTCCAAGTTTCTTGTAAGTCAGTAGTTTAGTTCTACACTGTCCAATATCATAGCCACTAGATATCTTTGCCTATTTACATTTAAATTAAATTAAAACATCAATATCTTAGTTTCACTAGCCACGTTTCAGGTGTTCAATAACTTCATATGGCTAGTGACTATTGAACTGTGTGGTACAAACATAGAAAATTTCCATAATCCAGAAAGTTCTATTGAAATTTGAAAAATTGATCCTGCAGACTATAGATTTAAAGGATACCAATATTCTAGCTGACCTCTTGACAAATCTTAGATCCAATTGGATTTGTGCATCTTTTACCTATATACTGTATAACCTGTGTCTCTTTATATACTTTTCTCTGTCTTGTCTCTTTTCTGGAAAAGTGAATAAGAAAATAGCTTTAAAACTAAAGACTCTGGAAGTAGATCACCTGGGTTTAAATCCTGGCTCTGTGATCTTGAACAAGTTACTTAATAATCTCTATGCTTTTTTCCTTACCTCTTTAAAATTAAAATGAAAACAATAGTATTTACCATGGGATAGTTAAAAGTATTCACTGGAAATATCAATAGGTTATTTAGGTGAGCACCAGGCAAAGAAGCAACACTCAATAAAGGGTAGCTATAATCAATGTTCATCTGTTATCTATAAATTTTGTAATGTTTGGTTAACTGTGAAAACTGTCCCTTGAGGTATTTATAAGCCATGAAATGCATTAATATACTGCTAAGTTTATCTACCTCTCCATATATTAGTTATATATTTTGATCAAATTCTATATTACCCAAATCTCTCCATGTCTCAACCAGTTTAGCCCAACACTGAAAATCTGTGGCTTGTAGGTAGTGGCTGTTGCAGTGCTCAAGATGGGAAATCTATGGGTCTGTGCTCAGTGATTCTGCACTTAATTATGAAGGCTTACTGTAAAGGATTTACTGGAAGCAGGTCCTAGGTAAGCCAGAGATGAAAGAATGATATGCTAGTAGGAGTCATGAGTAGTGAATATCAGTAAGAAGAAAAGAATAAGGATAATTGATTCTGAGGGACTAGCAACACCACACTGACCATCCAGGGAGCTCGAGCCCAAAGAGCAGCACAGTCCTTCCAGAATCCAAGAGAGGGATTACAAACTAGGCTCTTTTATTTATTTATTTTTTTAGAGAGAGCGCAGGGACAGTCAGAGGGAGAGAGACAATCTTAAGTAGGCTCCATGCCCAGAGCGGAGCCCCACGTGAGGCTTGAACTCACAAACCTGAGATCATGACCTGAGCCGAAATCAAGAATCAGACCCTTAGCCAAATGAACTACCCAGGCACCCCCAAACTAAGCTCTTGATTCCTTAAGATCTTAAGAACTCAGGAAGAGTTTTCATGTTTAATTAATTTATTGATTAATGGTTTCATATTTGTCAAATGCCTACTAAGTAGTAGGCATGCCATAGTAATCAGAGGACCAAAGGAGCAACTTCTTTCCTCATCAAAGAAAACATGAAAAACAAGAGCAAAAACAGGAGTGGAATATGTGCCTGGGGTTGAATGATGACATGCTTTACAGAAGGGTCAATATGTCCAGCTTGTATCCCCAGCTGGACTCAGCCTAACTCTGTTTCTGTCAATACCAGTGACAGACCATGGACAGAATCAAACCTAAACGTTCCTCACAGCAAAAGGGCAGGAGCTTCTGTGGCTTATGAAGCATATGTGGGGATGGAGGTGGAAGAGAAGATAGGCAACAAGAGTCTTTCTTTTCTATTGCTATGGAACTACAGTTCAATGCTCTTTTCCACCCAGGAAGCCAAGTGGAAGAGCTATTCTCTAAAGGACAGGACTGAGCATAATATACTCTAAGTGTCTGAGCTACAAGCTGAAGCACAGTTCTGGCCCTTTGGATTTGTCCTCTGTAGGAGCCATGGACTAGTCTTTGACTTGGGGAAGGAATATATTTGCTATTTACCTTGAGCCAGGACTGAAGGAAGGGCAAAAATTTGCAGATTCTTGATTCTCTCATTAGGCTTTGGTAGTAAAATATACTCACCACTGAATTCTTCATATGTATAGGTCAAATTGTTATTTCTATTTTTTTAATAATTTTTATTGTTATGTTAATCACCATACATTACATCATTAGTTTTTGATGTAGTGTTCCATGATTCATTGTTTGTGCATAACACCCAGTGCTCCATGCAGAATGTGCCCTCTTTAATACCCATCACCAGGCTAACCCATCCCCCCACCCCCTCCCCTCTAGAACCCTCAGTTTGTTTTTCAGAGTCCATCGTCTCTCATGGTTCGTCTCCCCCTCCGACTTACTCCCCTTCATTCTTCCCCTCCTGCTATCTTCTTCTTTTTTTTTCTTAACATATATTGCATTATTTGTTTCAGAGGTACAGATCCGTGATTCATCAGTCTTGTACAATTCACAGTGCTCACCATAGCACATACTCTCCCCAATGTCTATCACCCAGCCACCCCATCCCTCCCACCCCCCACCACTCCAGCAACCCTCAGTTTGTTTCCTGAGATTAAGAATTCCTCATATCAGTGAGGTCATATGATACATGTCTTTCTCTGATTGACTTATTTCACTCAGCATAACACCCTCCAGTTCCATTCACTTCGTTGCAAATGGCAAGATCTCATTCCTTTTGATGGCTGCATAATATTGCATTGTGACTATATACCATCTCTTCTTCATCCATTCATCTGTTGATGGACATCTTGGCTCTTTCCACAGTTTGGCTCTTGTGGACATTGCTGCTATAAACATTGGGGTGCACGTACCCCTTCGGATCCCTACATTTGTATCTTTGTGGTAAATACCCAGTAGTGCAATTGCTGGATCGTATGGGAGCTCTATTTTCAACTGTTTGAGGAACCTCCATACTGTTTTCCAGAGTGGTTGCACCAGCTTGCATTCCCACCAAGAGTGTAGGAGGGTTCCCCTTTCTCCACATCCCCGCCAATATCTGTCGTTTCCTGACTTGTTAATTTTAGCCATTCTGACGGGTGTGAGGTGGTATCTCATTGAGGTTTTGATTTGGATTTCCCTGATGCCGAGCAATGTTGAGCACTTTTTCACGAAAGACATTATAAAATTTCTAAAAGAGGCCTTTGAAACATCAAATGTCTCTGGGTAAGAAGTAGGCACAGGCAACTTTTTGTCAAAAGGGAGTTAGTTGACTTAGGGGATGGAAACCAGAACTTGGAGGTTTGGGCAGAGCCCAAATCCCTGAAGAATTAGTCTCAAGGAAGTAGCATCATGTGTCCCGCTGTATTTCAGAATTGTTGTGGACTAATGACTGCTGTGTTCCTCCTGCTTTGCCCTACTTAAATGAAAGGGTGTACAGCAAATGTTCTATGATCCCAGCATTGCATCGATCATGTGTGAGGCAGGTAATGTGCCTATCAAATACACAGGTGTTCACATTAAGAATCACACTTGACAAATTATATCTAAGGAAGCACACCTGAGGAAACTCACCACCCCTACAGCTAATTTAGATGAGCTCCTTGGCCTGGAGCCTGAGTCTGATGCTGAAATTGTATGAAACCATTTTGTAGTCTTCAGAAGGGGTGAATGTATTTCACATGTGGAAAAATGTATACCATTTTTGGCCAGAGGGCAGATTGTACCAATGTAAAACATAGCTCCTCAATTTTCAGACATGCCACCCATTGAAAGGTGGAGTCCATGTATGCTTCCCTTAAATCTGAGTTCTGTACCTCCTTGACTCATAGAAGATGGCAGAAGTGCAGAAGTGATTTCATGCCAGTTTCTAGACCCTGACCTTATGAAACTGGCAGCTTCTAAGTTCTGTCTCTAGCAATGCCCGCTCTTAGAATTGAGCCACCATGCATCTCATGGTAGCAAAACTCATTAGATTGAGAATCACATGGGTATTTTGTATTATGTCAATCAATAATGTTATCTTTGTTGTTACTGTGCAAGAAGAAAAGATGCAAATTTATTGTCATTTTCATATATAGGTCTTCCCTCAGTTTCTAAAATTGCAATTGTTAAGAAAAGATAATAAGGGTTATATCTAGTTTCAAAATTTAAACAACTAGGTTTTATTCTAAGCTACTAATTCTCAAAATTAAACTGCTGCATATATCCCCAAGCTTAGTGATGAAGTTTACACTTTCTCAGGGTTACTCTCATCCTGGGCAAAAAATAACTCTGATACTGATGAGGGTAGGTACAGGTATGTGTAACTTCACCTAGGTTTTAGAAGAAAATGTATGCCCCCTTTCCTTAGCCCAACAGTCACCCCTGGTGTGGGATGAGCCAAGAACAGTTGTACTTATGATACTGTGTGTAATTATGTGAATATAGAGTTGGATAAAGTTATGTAGGTCTAAGAATACCTACCTTCATGAGGTTTCAAGTGTTTAAAATTATGTTGGTTTTATACCAGTTGTATAAATGAGTCAATATTTGAGTGATACAGTATGTGTGCATATGTGTTCAGAGATGTGTGAATCTATTTCCTTTGCTGTATGGAAGTGTAAATGCGTGCATTTCTGTGTGGGTACACATCTCTTTGTATAAGTTTATGTGGAAGTACCTGCATGAATTAAAGTGGATACACATCCTTATTCATATCTCTATGTGTGCACTTTTCAAATGCCCACCAATGTATGGCATTCATCTATGAAAATATGGATACAGAAGTGCAGTGACACCATGTCCCAAAACCTGTTGCAATACAATTTGGAATCATCTACTACTATGGATTGCCTGTATTCTTTCTACCTCTAAATAATGATTACTTAAGAGCTATTTTCTAAGGTAATGTATTTTTTCAATAAGACAGTAGATACTGCTTTTTGAAAAGTATAGCGTGACTGCTACCAGGGGTGACTGCACAGTGTCTAAGCATGAGTTCAAACAGAATCAGGAGATGAACTTGGAAGTGTGCCTATCAGTACACAAAATCCCACCTTTATTTCTCCATCTTCAACGTTGGCCCCTATACTAGTTTCCTATCGCTGCTGCAGCAAATTACCACAAATTTAATGGCTTAAAACAATAAAAATTCATTATCTTACCATCCTGGAAGCCAGAAGTCTAAAATGAGTTTCACCAGGCTAAAATCAAGGTGTCAAAAGGGCAGTTTTTCTGGAGGTTCAAGGGAAAGTTCATTTCTTCTCATTCTTTGACTTATGGCCACCTCAAAGCTAACAACAGCAAGTCAAGACACCTCTCATCACATCACTCTTGCACTGATGCTCTGCCTCCCTCTTCCACATTTAAAGGGCTCTTGAAAAAAATGCTCAACATCACTCAGCATCAGGGAAATACAAATCAAAACCACAATGACATACCACCTTACACCAGTTAGAATGGTAAAAATTAACAAGAAAGGAAACAACAAATGTTGGCAAGGATGTGGAGAAAGGAGATCCCTCTTACACTGTTGGTGGGAATGCAAGCTGGTACAGCCACTCTGGAAAACAGTATGGAGGTTCCTCAAGATGTTAAGAATAGAGCTACCCTATGACCCAGCAATTGCACTACCAGGTATTTACCCCAAAGATATAGATGTAGTGAAAAGAAAGGGCATGTGCACCCCAATGTTCATAGCAGCAATGTCCACAATAGCCAAATTGTGGAAGGAGCCGAGATGTTCTTCAACAGATGAATGGATAAAGAAGATGTAATACATATACACAATGGAATATTATTCAGCCATCAGAAAGGATGAATACCCACCATTTGCATCAACATGGATGGAACTGGAGGGGATTATGCTAAGTGAAAAAAAATCAAGCAGAGAAAGACAATTATCATATGGTTTCACTCATATGTGGAACATAAGCAATCGCACAGAGGACCATAGGGGAATGGAGGGAAATCCAAAGGGGGAGAGATCAGAGAGGGAGATGAACCATGGGAAACTGTGGACCCCGAGAAACAGTCTGGGGGTTTCAGAGAGGAGCAGGGGGAGGGGGTAACAGGGTGACGGGTATTGAAAAGGGCATGTGCTGTGATGAGCACTGGGTGTTGTACTTAACTAGTTAATCATTGAACACTACCTCAAAAACTAATTATGTAATATACAGTGGCTAACTGAACATAATAAAAAATAGATGGGAGAGGAAAAGATGGTGGAGGAGTAGAGGACCCTATTCCAACTGGTCCCCGGAATTGAGCTGGATATCTACCAGACCACTCTGAGCACCCATGAAATCAGCCTGAGATGTAAGAAGATGTGGATCTCTACAAACAGAATATCACAGGCGGGTGGTTTTGAGGTAGGAAGCGGGGAGCCGTGATTCCATGGGCAGATATCAGAGAATAAACAGCAGCGGGAGAAAGCCCAGCTGTGGGGATCCTGCACCGCCGGTGAGCAATAGCATCCCACGCTGGGGATGGGGCACAGACTCACAGACCGGTCGCGGTAGGGAAAGGACTTTAGATGGAAACTGAACTGGAGAGGTTGCGCGTGCAAATTGGGGTGGCTGGAGGTTTTAGAAGCACAAAGGGCAGAGATGTGCCCCGCTTGGAGGCAAGGACTGGGAGCGCTGCTGAGGGGCACACAACCCAGGACTGCAGTTTATAGCAGCACAGACAGAAACAGAGATAGTGTGGCCTGGAGAGCTCACTGAAGAATAGACTGCAATCTCTCTGCTCTGAGGCAGAGGGTTGGAAACGTTCTCTTCTGCTCTGACTCTTGGAACAGACTCAGAAAGCCACCAGGGAAAGCCACCAGAGAACAAAAGCCCCAAAAAACGAGTTCCCACTGAGCCCATCCCCCGCCACAGGGGGGCAGGGCAACTCCGCCCAAACAGGGTTGCCTAAGCCAGTTTGCCTGCAAGGCAGGCCCCTCCCCCAGAAGACAGGCTGGGAGAACAAGAGGCCAGCAACCCTAAGGTCCCTAGAAAACAGGTGCATCTTGCTTGGGTTGTGGTCAATAATTTGGACTCTATACATTCCCTCAACCACCCTTCAACAGAATGACGATGAGGAGGACACCCCAAAATAGGAAAGACTCAGAGATTATGACTTATGCCACAGATTTACAAATGGATTCAGATATAACCAAGATGTCAGAGATGGAATTCAGGCTAGCAATTGTGAAGACAATAGCTAGAATGGAGAAATCGATTAATGGCAACATAGAGTCTCTAAGGGCAGAAATGAAAGCTGAATTGGCAGAACTTAAAAATGCTATCAATGAGATCCAATCAAATCTAGATAATCTAACAGCTAGGGTAAGTGAGGCAGGAGAATAAATTAGTGACCTGGAAGGCCATTTAATTGATAAAAAGGGAAAAGAGGAGGCCAGGGAAAAACAACTCAAAATCCATGAAAATAGAATCAGAGAAATGAGTGACACCATGAAGCAATCCAATGTCAGAATTACTGGAATCCCAGAGGGGGTGGAGAGAGAGAGAGGACTAGAAGATATATTTAAGCAAATCGTACCTGAGAACTTCCCTAATCTGGGGAATGAAACAAACATTCGTGTCCTAGAGGCAGAGAGGACCCCTCCCAAGATCAAGGAAAACAGGCCAACACCCTGGCACGTAATAGTAAAACTTGCAAATCTTAGAACCAAGGAAACCATCTTAAGGGCAGTTAGGGGGAAGAGATTCCTTACGTACAGAGGGAGGAACATCAGAATAATGTCAGACCTATCCACAGAGACCTGGCAAGACAGAAAGGCCTGGCAAGACATATTCAGGGTACTAAACGAGAAGAACATGCAGCCAAGAATACATTACCTGGCAAGGCTGTCATTTAGAATGGATGGAGAGATGCAGAGCTTCCAAGACCAGCAGAAACTGAAAGAATATGTGACCACTAAGCCAGCCCTGCAAGAAATATTAAGGGGGGTTCTATAAAAGGAAAAAGACCCCAAGAGTGATATACAACAGAAACTTACAGGGAAATCTATGAAAACAAGGTCTTCACAGGCAACATGATGACAATAAATTCATATCTTTCAATAATCACTCTCAATGTGAATGGCCTAAATGTTCCCATAAAATGGCACAGGGTTGCAGATTGGATAAAAAGACAGGACCCATCCATATGCTGTCTAGAAGAGACTCATTTTGAACCTAACGATATATCCAGACTGAAAGTGAAGGGATGGAGATCCATCTTCCATGCCAACGGACCTCAAAAGAAAGCTGGGGTAGCAATTCTTATATCAGACAAATTAGATTTTAAACTAAAGACTGTAGTGAGAGACACAGAAGAACACTGTATCATTCTTAAAGGATCTATCCAACAAGAAGATCTAACAATTATAAACATCTATGCCCCCAACATGGGAGCAGCCTTCTACATAAGCCAACTGTCAACCAAAATAAAGAGTCATATTGATATACATTAATTGTAGGAGACCTCAATACTCCACTCTCAGCAATAGACAGATCATTTAAGCAGAAAATCAACAAAGAAACAAGAGCTTTGAATGACACACTGGACCAGATGGACATCATAGATACATACAGAACATTCCACCCAGAACAACAGAATACTCATTCTTCTCAAGCGCACATGGAACTTTCTCCAGAATAGACCACATACTGGGTCACAAATCAGGTTTCAACCAATACCAAAAGACTGAAATTATTCCCTGCATATTCTCAGACCATAATGCTTTAAAACTGGAACTGAATCACAAGAAAAAATTTGGAAGAAATTCAAACAATTGGAAGCTAAAGACCACTCTGCTCAAGAATGTTTGGGTCAACCAGGAAATCAAGGAAGAACTTAAACAATTCATGGAAACCAATGAGAACAAAAACACATTGGTCCAAAACCTATGGGATACTGCAAAGGCTGTCCTAAGGGGGAAATACATAGCCATCCAAACCTCACTCAAAAAAATAGAAAAATCCCAAATTCATCAAATAATTCTACACCTTAGAGAACTAGAGAAAAAGCAACAAATGATGCCTAAGCCACTCATTAGAAGAAAAATAATTAAGATTAGAGCAGAGATCAATGAATTAGAAACCAGAAACACAGTTGATCAGAGCAATGAAACCAGAAGATGGTTCTTTGAAAGCATTAATAAGATCGATAAACCAATGGCCGGACTTATCCAAAAGAAAAGAGAAAGGACCCAAATTAATAAAATTATGAACAAAAGGGGAGAGATCATGACCAACACCAAGGAAATAGAAACAATTATTAGAAATTATTATCAACAGCTATATGCCAATAAACTGAGCAATCCTGGATGAAACGGATGCCTTCCTGGAAACCTATAAGCTGCCAAGACTGAAACAGGAAGAAACTGACAACATGAATAGGTCAATAACCAGTAATAAGATTGATGCAGTGATCAAAAACCTCCCAAAAAACAAGAGTCCAGGGCCTAGTGGATTCCCTGGGGAATGCTACCAAACATTCAAAGAAGAAATAAAACCTATTCTCCTGAAGCTGTTTCAAAAAATAGGAACAGAAGGAAAGCTTCCAGACTCATTCTATGAGGCCAGCATTACCTTAATCCCCAAACCAGGCAAAGATCCCATCAAAAAGGAGAATTTCAGACCAATATCCCTGATGAATATGGATTCCAAAATCCTCAACAAAATCCTAGCTAACACATTAAAAGGATCATCCACCATGACCAAGTGGGATTTATCCCTGGGATGCAAGGGTGGTTCAACATTCGCAAATCAATCAATGTGATAGAACACATTATTAAGAGGAGAGAGAAGAACCATATGGTCCTCTCAATTGATGCAGAAAAAGCATTTGACAAAATGCAGCATCCTTTCCTGATTAAAACTCTCCAGAGCATAGGGGATAGAGGGAACATTCCTCAAGTTCCTAAAATCCATCTATGAAACACCCACAGTGAATATTATCCTCAATGGGGAAAAGCTGAGAGCCTTTCCCTTAAGATCAGGAACACGTCAAGGATGCCCACTCTCGCCACTATTGTTCAACATAGTACTAGAAGTCCTAGCAAGAGCAATCAGACAACAAAAATAAATAAAAGGTATTCAAATTGGCAAAGAAGAAGTCAAACTCTCTCTTTTTGCAGATGACATGATATTTTATGTGGAAAACCCAAACACCCCACCCCCAGATTACTAGAACTCCTACGGCAATTCAGTAATGTGGCAGGATACAAAATCAATGCACAGAAATCAGTTGCTTTCTTATACACTAACAATGCAACTGTAGAAAGAGAAATTAGAGAAACGATTCCATTTACAATAGCACCAAAAACCATAAGATACCTCAGAATAAACTTAACCAAAGAGGTAAAGGATCTATACTCTAGGAACTACAGAACACTCATGAAAGAAATTGAAGAAGACACAAAAAGATGGAAAAACACTCCATGCTCATGGATCAGAAGAATAAACATTGTTAAAGTGTCTATGCTGCCCAGAGCAATCTATACCTTCAATGCCATCCCTATCAAAATTCCAATGACATTTTTCAAAGTGCTGGAACAAACAATCCTAAAATTTGTATGGAATCAGAAAAGACCCTGAATCGCCAAGGAAATGTGGAAAAAGAAAAACAAAGCTGGAGGCATCATGTTGCCCGATTTCAAGCTATGATCACCAAGCCAGCATGGTACTGGCACAAAAACAGACATATAGACCAATGGAACAGAATAGAGAGCCCAGATATGGACCCTCAATTCAATGGTCAACTAATCTTCGACAAAGTAAGAAAAAATATGCAATGGAAAAAAGACAGTCTCTTCAATAAATGGTGCTGGGAAAATTGGACAGCCACATGCAGAAGAATGAAACTCGACCATTCTCTAACACCATACACAAAGATAAACTCATAATGGATGAAAGACCTCAATGTGAGACAGGAATCGATCAAAATCCTAGAGGAGAACATAGGCAATAACCTTTACATCAGCCACAGCAACTTCTTTCAAGATACATTTCCAAAAGCTAGTGAAACAAAAGCAAAAATGAACTTTTGGGACTTCATCAAGATAAAAAGCTTCTGCACAGCAAAGGAAACAATCAACAAAACAAGGAGGAAACCCACAGAATGGGAGAACATATTTGCAAATGACACTACAGATAAAGGGCTGGTATCCAAGATCTATAAAGAACTTCTCAAACTCAACACCCAAAAAACAAATAAGTCAAAAAATGGGCAGAAGACATGAACAGACACTTCTCCAAAGAAGACGTACAAATGGCTAACAGACACATGAAAAAATGTTCATCATCATCAGTCATCAGGCAAATTCAAATTAAAACCACACTGAGATACCATCTTACCCCAGTTAGAATGGCAACAATTGACAGGGCAAGAAACAACAAATATTGGAGAGGTTGTGGAGAATGGGGAACCCTCTTCCACTGTTGGTGGGAATGCAAGTTGGTACAGCCACTTTGGAAAACAGTGTGGAGGTGCCTCAGAAAATTAAAAATAGAGTTACCCTATGACCCAGCAATTGCACTACTGGGTATTTACCCCAAAGACACAGATGTAGTGAAAAGAAGGGCCATATGCACCCCAATGTTTATAGCAGCAACGTCCGCAATAGCCAAACTGTGGAAAGAGCCGAGATGCCCTTCAACAGATGAATGGATAAAGAAGATGTGGTCCATATATTCAACGGAGTATTATTCAGCCATCAGAAAGGATGAATACCCAACTTCTACATCAACATGGATGGGACTGGAGGAGATTATGCTAAGTGAAATAAGTCCAGCAGAGAAAGTCAATTATCATATGGTTTCACTTATTTGTGGAACATAAGGAATAGCACGGAGGACATTAGGAGAAAGAAGGGGAAAATGAGGGGGGAATCGGAGGGAGAGATGAACCATGAAAGACCATGGACTCTGAGAAACAAACTGAAGATTTTAGAGGGGAGGGGGAGATGGGCTAGACCAGTGATGGGTATTAAGAAGGGCATATACTGCATGGAGCACTGGGTTTACACAAAAACAATGAATTGTGGATCACCACATCAAAAACTAATGATGTATTGTATGGTGATTAACATAACATAATAAAATAAAATTTAATAAATAAATAAATAAAACAAAACAAAACAAAAAGGGCCTTGTGATTACATTGGGCCCACCGATGTAATCTAGGGTAATCACCACGTCTCAAAGTCATTTTTTAGCAAACTTAATCCCATCTGTAACCTTAATTTTCCTTTGCCATGTAACATAAAATACTCACAGTTCTAAGGTCATGGAAATTATGGGGATGTCATTATTCTATATACTACAGTCCCTGACTTTAAGAGACAAATGTGTGCATCAGGAAGCTGGGGGTGAAACCAGGTTGAAAGACTTCATAATGTTGGAGCTATCCTTGAAGTTTTCCAACATTGCAAAGAGCAAAATTCAGGTTACTGAACACTGTAAGAGTCATAGTCTATCTAGATTCTTGAGATGGGTATACAGAAACAAATTGGAATTACATTATGTCCCAATGAATGTGGCCTCCAGACTCTGAGTATAGGATCTTGTCATGGCACTAAAAGGATTAGGTTCACATATCAACAAACCATCAAAAGCTTGCTGACTGGGATGCCTGGGTGGCTCAGTTGGCTGAGCTTCCGCCTTCAGCCCAGGTCATGATCTCCGGGTACTGGGAACATGTCCTGCATCAGGCTCCTTACTCGGCGGGGAGTCTGCTTCTCCCTCTGCCTGTTGCTCCCCCTGCTTGTGCTCTCTCTCTCTTTCTCTGACAAATAAATAAATAAAATCTTAAAAAAAAAAAAAAAAAGCATGCTGACCTTGGGCCATCCTTACCTGAGAAAGTGGGAAGCATGTCCTACTTTCCAGGTGACCTTATTGACACCTAGAAAGCATTCCTGTTTTTACTTGCCTTATCTCCACCATTAGACTATCTCTCTCTCTCTCTTTTTTTTTTCAGTCTTGGTCTTGTGGGTTTCATTTTTATTATATAGCCCTATGTCTACCTCAAACACATAGGATAGATATTTTTAAATTAACTATGAAAAAAAGAAGATGTATCTTGTTTTTTCTACTAAATCAGTATTTCTCAAATTATATGTAGTAAATTAATTTTGAGCTTTTTTTTTTAATTTAGTTCATCCCAGACCATCCTCTCCCTGCCCCTCAATCTGGACATGCACTTACTCCCCTCATCACACCATAAGCCATAATCATACCCTGTGGACTCCAAGTACACCCTGTTTGTCTTCCTGGGAAACCCCATACTCTACCCACTCAGACCAGGAAAAAAATTGCACCCATACAATTTTATTGTATTGTATACAAAACTGTGTGCTTTAGTGGTACTGCAAAGTCAAATTTGCTATAAAAATTTCCAAACTTTCTCCCTTTCCGTATTTGCCTCATCAATAGATAAGTAATAGTGCATAACACTTTCCCTGAAAGGGATGCTGTAATTACCAAATAAAATAACATGTAAAAGGCTCTGGCACTGTGTCTTTTGCTTAGTGGACAGTCTATAAATACAAGTTCTCTTATTCCCTTAAATTCTCAGACACTCCTTATAATTGCACAGAACCTCATGTTTACAAATAGTTGTACTCATATGATTAAATTTAATTTCATAACAACACTGGATGCCCAGGTAAGAGATACCCAGTGTCACAAATGGAAAAGCTAAACCTTACCCCTAATCTTTTGATCCCAAGTTATGCAACATAGTTGGCCCCTGCTCAATTGTACACATTTATATTCTTAATCCTAAAATTTGATCATTTTTCTGATTCATGTTTTATTTTAATAATGTATTATCCCCAGATGCTCTCTTATTATTTAATGTGTATAATTCATTTCTCCCCTTTTAAGAATGGAAGTCATTCCTAATTCTTGAGCTAGAATGCTAAATTAATTTGGTGAGATTTAATTTAAAAGGCATTAAACTCATGGCCTATTTGTGTTCAGAAGAGTTATTTAAAAATTGAATTAGTAATATTCCCTGCCTTCAGCTGTTATATGCCAACTCATAAATGCAGGGCTATAGGATAGTACATTGAACAGTTCCTATAAATGTCACTCTTTCTATAGTAAGCAAAGAACAATCTGGCGCAGGAAAAGAGATTTCCCTGCTCTCAGCGCAGGGAAATCTCTTTTTGTCCAATTCAAATGTCCAATTCAAATCACCCAGAAAACATGAAAAATATAAACCTTTATTTCTCATAGTCATAATTCAGCCTTTACAGAATAGATTCCTTCTCTCTCAAACTGGCAGACCCTAACCCTCTGCAGTAATCTTGGTTTGAACAAATATTTGGATGATTTTCTTTTGTATCTCCTTGGTCTTCACAGTATAGACTATAGGGTTCAGCACAGGGGGTACAAGAAGGTAGGCATTAGCCATGAGGGCATGAGTCAGTGGTGAAAGGTGCTTTCCAAAACGATGAATGACAGACACCCCAATGAGTGGAACATAGAAGATGAGTACAGCACAGATGTGTGAAACACAGGTGTTGAGTGCCTTCAGTTGGCCCTCCCCTGAGGCAGTGGCCATTACTGTTCGGAGTATGAACACATAGGAGAGGAGGATGGAGAGGGAGTCAGAACCCTTGGTGAAGATGACAGCAATAAGTCCATAGAGACTGTTGACCTGAGTGCTGGCACAGGCAAGGCGCATGATGTCTTGGTGGAGGCAGAAGGAGTGGGAGAGGATGTTAGAGCAGTAGAAGGGAAGTCGTTTGATGAGGAAAGGCACAGGGAAGACCACACAGACTGCCCTTGTCAAGATGACTGCCCCTATTCTGCAGACCACACCACTGGTTAGGATGGTGCCATACCTGAGCGGATTCCAGATGGCTACCAGCCGACCAAAGACCATGGCCACCAGCACGCCAGATTCAATGGCAGAGAAGGTGTGAATGAAGTACATCTGAACAAGGGAAGCATCAAAGGGAATGGACTTATAGTTAAACCAGAATATGCCTAACATAGAGGGCAAAGTACAAAGGGCAAGCCCCATGTCTGCCCAAGCCAGCATGCACAGAAAATAGTACATGGGAATACACAGTGATGATTCAGACTTGATGGTAGAGATGATGACACCATTGCCAAAGAGGGCAATGACATATAAAGTACCCAGTGGGAATGCCATCCAGTAATACTTTTGTTCAAGCCCTGGAATTCCAGTTAAGACAAAGTAAGGGTGTTGGAAGTAAGAGTGGTTATTATCTGCCATGAAGCCAATGTGACACAGGCATGAGGAGGGTGCTTGTGGGATCCTGATAGATGACTTCCTAAAAATACAGTGACAGGGATTAGCAATATATTAGAATCTGACTTCCCTGGGAGTGAAACAATTTTATTTTCACATGGGTGGGGAGGGTGTAAGAGAGGACTGAATCCCTGAAATTACTACTCCACTGTGTATCCTGTTGAAGAAGCTTCTACTGGCCCAGGAGAAAAAGACTCACCTAACCACAAATACGCCATATTCATATTTATTTTTGCATCCCTTATAATTTTTGAATAATTTGCCCTCTGCTCTTCAATTCTTGAGTATTTTACCCCCAGGCTGTATGTATCTCTGGCTGACCCATGCTCATGATGAATCAAAAATCCTATTATAACTATTTTTGACATCTACCAAAAGAGAAAGATTTTGAAAGATTTCTGATTCATATTTCCCCAGCCTTAGCCAGGATGTTTTCTCTCTTTCTATCAAACATCCATTTTTTCCCATTGCTCTTATGAAAAAGAGCTAGTTGTTGGTCCAAATATCTGGCCTATTAGATTGCCAGCATACATTTCTTTCCAATAAACTACTGTTTTAGTTTTTGTCTGTTTTAGTGATTTTTTGAGAAATAAAATGCTATAGTTCTCAAATAATTGTAATAAAAAGTGGAAATGAGAGACAAGTTTAAGAGGTAGACAAATAGAGGGGAAAAGAAAATAAGGTAGAGGGAAGGAAGGAGAGAAGAGAAAAAGAATAAAGAGAAAAACAGATCCAAAGAGCAGTGGAAGTATAAGTTGATCTATTTCACATTTTACTAATAAAAAAACTGAAGCCTAGATAAAGGAAACAACTTACCCTGAGTCAAAAACCTAGTTAGTATCGATGCAGATAAGAGAGAGGGAAAGGCACAGCCTTGTTGACGAATATTACAGTTAAGTGCAATCGGAGTTTGAGGGTTTAACTAGAGAAGACCAAGTCAAACTTAGATCTCTTGTCCAAGATGCTTACTCCCTAATATGGTCCTTAGATTTTGTTCTTTATCTATATTGCCCAGGATCTAGAAAACAGGAGTTCAAGTCTATCTCCTAAAGATTAGGCTTTTGAATCTCAAGTTGTTCCTTTGAAGGTTTAATCTAGCCCTGACCCTCCACTGTTCATACTGCCATGTTTATGGAAAAACAGACTAAGTGTTCTGTATCTGCCTCCAGGCTACCACAAGTTAATGGCCTTGTATAGATCCTAAATTGTAGGAGCAGGTGAACAATAAAATAAAACTACAAAATTCTCTTATGTGAGTAGCAGCAAACAAACAAAAAAACACACTTCCACCTGCCTAGGGAAACTTCCACGTTCCTAGGCAATCTGAGATCTTTGTAGATGATAGAATAAGATTAGGACTGGCCTTTAAAAGAGAGGCTTACTCTTCATTATACCAGGATGAATGAAAGATACAGAGAATCTGAGGAAACAGGAAAACAGAAAAATCCTCCTAATGTAGAGATTCATTATAACCATACCTCACCTGATAGTAGAGCCACAAACCCCCTTATCAAGGGGGAAATTCCCAAACTGCAATCATTCTAGGGTTCTAAATGAAAGTAATTTAAAAGTCCAATGTCTAACCAATATAGAAAGAGTTACTCAGTATTCTATAGCTGACACATATCTTCTGCCTACATTAGTTCCATTGACTGGGAGTTCCCTACATTTTAAGGCAATGCATTTACCGCAGAGGATCAGCTATCTATCCACCTCTTAGAAAAAAGGTGACCCATTCACCATGAGATTAAAGAAGTTATCTTCACATCTTTCCCTTAAAGGTGTGAATGAGAAAGGGGGCAAGAACATAGAATGTGGAGTGCTTGGGTTGGAAAGGAACAGGAAAAAAATGGTTGGGAGACAATTAGAAACTTAATGATGATATCTTTTTTTTTTTTAAGATTTTATTTATTTAATTGATAGAGAGAGAGAAAGGGAACACAAGCAGGGGGAGTGGGAGAGGGAGAAGCAGGCTTCCCGCCGAGCAGGGAGCCCGATGCGGGGCTCGATCCCAGGACCCTGGGATCATGACCTGAGCCGAAGGCAGACGCTTAACCAACTGAGCCACCCAGGCGCCCCCTTAATGATGATATCTTAAAATATTCTGTTGATAGGCCAACTTTATCCTCTGATTTTGCTCTAAAACTTACCTGGTTGCTGAGAGTATCCCTACCTGGAAGAGGATCTTGAGCAGCCTAAGACTCACCTGACAAAACCACTGCCACTACCCACATGAGGACTTTTATTTCTTGCACTGCTCCAAAAGTCCTCCTCCTACCACACCATGGAGAGTTTCATGGATCAATGAGCTGTGCTATTCCCTGGAGCTTCTGAGTAAAGAGGTCTCCGCAGGGCTGTAAAATCACCTCCTAGATATTCATGTCTGGGATATGAAATAGTATTGAGGAGGCTAGTAGAAAAAGGTGTTTGTGTATGTGTATGTGTGTGGACGGGGGTGGGGTTCAGAGGCTGCTCATTGCTCAGTCTGGTCTCTCAGGGCCATCTTAGGCACCTCACTCTTTCCATGCCCTAAAATGAATGATAGTTGCCTTTACTTTTCTCAAAACAGCACAACTAACAAACAAAAATATCCCAAGGAAAAGTGACCCCAAGATTTTCCCGTTCTATTTTCCCATGAAAGCTGCAGTTGAAATGACTCCCCTAGTGAATGAATTTTTCCTGATTCTTTATCTGCATTTTTCAGTTTTCAGGATCAACCTAATACGTCTAGCCATGCACTGTGCAAAAGGAAAGCAAGAGACCCTACAGGGAATCATCAAACATACCAATCAGTCAAGAGACAATTCATGTTGCATAATACCCAATTATCACCTTCAGATAATGCTACCATTCCTATCTGCCCTCTGAATACGAATAACATCAGCGGCAGCATTAATTCTGAGCTTCATCCGTTATATGATTTAACACATTTGCTTTACACTTTCATCATCATAATCCTCATAAATCTTCACGACTTTAAAACTCTTGTGAAGTTGATATGGTGAGTATTATCATCTTCATGCTTCCAAAGAAAAAAGAGGATCACACTGTGAATTAGTCTAGATTGTCGATGTAACTACAATAATTTTTATTGTAGAAATTACTTATGATAGAAACAATAGAGTGGGGGTTCCTCACTGCCCCAGGTATGTTCCCGAAGGTCAACATGACTAGATAAGGAAGAAATGTTCATATAGAATGAGCCTAATAGTCTAAGCTTTCTTAATCAATTGCCATTTATCTACATGATGGTCCTATAGTAATTTAACATTAGTAAAGATTACTCTTCAATACCATAGACTCGCAAAGTGTTCAGTTCCTTAACTAAATAAACTTCATCTCTACATCATATGATCATTCTTTTAATACTGTTTGGAGTAATTAAGCTGTGGAATTGCTCTAATTGTAATAATTTAACCTCTATATTCCACTGCTCATTTCAAAGATGACATCTTGCAGCTCAGTCACACTCTTATTCATATTTTTCATCTATATTGACAAATAGGGGGTTTTAAGACATTCACTGTAATTTTACTCCAATCTATCAGCCAAATGTCTTATTGTTTGTTGGTTTTTGAATGGTTGTTTTGGTTTGGTTGGGTTTTTTACTTATATATAGGTTGATCATTTATATCTCACATGGATTCTGATTTTTTTAAGGTTTTATTTTATTTTATTTTATTTTATTTTATTTTATTTTATTTTATTAAGAGAGAGAGCATGAGCAGGGAGGGGCAGGGGGAGAGGGAGAGAGAGAATCCCAACCAGGCTCAATGCTCAGTGCAGAGCCCTACACAGGACTCAATCTCACGACCCTGAGATCATGACCTAAGCGGAAGTCAAGCCAGATGCTTAACCAACTGAGCCACCCAGGCGCCCATGGATTCTGATTTCTTTCACTTTCTGTCTATATGTCAGCACAAATATAAAACTAAACAAATATCACTATCTCTCTTTTTAAATTTCAACCTCTTCAAAGCTGAAAATGGATAGAGGACGCTGACTATGCAATAGGTCAAACTGTATGGTCCTATAGGTTTAGAGAATCTATCTTCCATTAATTATTTTAATTTTCTTTAATTGGATACTAATACCATTCCTATCAAAAGCAATTTCAAATATTCACATTTCCAACCCCCCTCCCACTCAGTCTCTCTCTCCCATCACATTCTACAGCAAAACCCCTCCCCTACTCATTCAAAAGAATTGTGATGATTTGCCCCAGTCTTTTTCAGTACCTTACTCTCTCTTAGCTACTTCTTGAAATATATCCACGTCCATCATTTCCCTCCCAGAGTTCAAGTAAATTGCCTCTTTCCAAGTTCAATATTAACCCTACCCTGGTCCTAGAATCTTTGACTCCATTTCCTCCTTTAACTCTCTTTTCTCATTCAAATTTACATATAAGCAGATTCCTCCCAAATATATATCTCTGATCCTCATCCTTGTGTTGAGTTTCATACAGTTATATGTATCTGTCTGGTGGCCATCATCTTTATCTCACCATCACACACATTCATCAAAATCAACAAATTCATAACTTTAAAAACCAACTTGATGCTTTCTCCTCCATACTTTAACTGGTTATTTCTTTATGTTTATATCTCAGTTGATAGTTCAATCCATCTAGTCATGCAAATACAAATATATATATATTTACAAATACAAATATATATTAGATAGATAGATATATCCAATAAATAGTGAGTCCTGACATTTTTACCTCTTTTAAATATTTAAATATTTCTAATATTGTTTCCTTTCTTTCTATATCAAACAATGTTATTCAGTTCTACACCCTCTATTTCTCCTACATGGACTTCTTCAATAACCTTCTAACTTTTTTTATTTACATAAAAGTAAATTACTTTGCTTATTCTTGTTCTTCCCTGTTCCTTCTTTCTTAGCTATATGTGAGAAATGAGGTTTCTCTTACTGTCAATTTCTTTAGGAAATATTACTCTAATAATATTTGGCACTAACCAAATTTGAACTGGACATGCCTTATTACATGCAGTTAAATTATTTCATTGCCACATAAATTTGATTTTTTATGAAAGCCTTATGAAAAAATCATAATCATGAAAAGCTGAAAATGCATTTGTAAATAATTTGTAAGCCTACATAATATATCTTGTTTTTCCTTAAGCAGTTTTCATAACATCAAGATTATTTTTAACATCCATGCAAATGTATATTTTCCCCAAAACATATTCCTTCTTATTGACTCATTCTTGCTACATTTCTGAAGCATTTAAAAAACTGAATTACTAGAATCTGTCAAACACAAATGCTTCAATTCATGATCCAGGGCTATATATTGTATGACAAAGGTGATCAAAATATATTTGTTGTATAAAAAAAGGGGGAAGTGTAGAAGGACAGAAGAAAGGAAGAGTGGGAAAAAACAGGAAACCAAGGGAAAATAATATAATGACAAAATGGGAGAGAAAGAGGGAGGACATGAGAAAAGATGGATGAGTATTGAAAGGTAAATTTTAAAGAAATGAAACTGACAAATGCTCTTATGAGCATTTACATTTTTTATGGTTTTGAAATTTATATCCAATGAAATTTACTTCTTTTTGTGCAATTCTATGAATTTTGGCAAATGCATAGAGTCATATAACCACCACTTTAATCCAAATACAGAAAAGTTCCATCAACCCAAAACATTCCCTCATGTTACCCCTTATAGTTGATCACTTCCATCTACCATAAACCCTTGGCAACTACTAATCTGTTTTCTGACCCTATAACTTTGGTTCACTAAATGGTATGTAATCTTTCAAACCTGACTTTTTCCATTTAACATAATGCATTTGAGATTTATCCATGTTATTGCTAAACAGTGTTTCATGGTATGGATATAGGTGATAGTCTGTTTATCCATTTGGCAGCTGAAGGAAGTTTATTTATAAATAAAGCTGTTAAAAGCATTCACACATAGGTTTTCATAAGTACATAAGTTTTTATTTCTCTTGTTTAAATACCTAGAAGTGGATATCCCAGGCATATCTTAAGTATGTAACTTTATAAAAAATACCAAATTATTTTTCAAAGTGGTTGTGCCATTTTGTATTCCCATCACCAGTGTATGAGAATCCTAGCAGCTTTTGTTCCAACCAGAATCTTAAATTATCAATTTTTTTGTCATTCTTATAGGTATATAGTGACATCTCATCATGGTGGTTTTAATTTATATTTTCTTAATGACTAATAATGTTGAGCCTCTTTTTATGTGTTTATTGCCATACATATGTCTTCTCTGGTGAAATGTCTGTTCAAATATTTGGCCCATTATTTCCTATTGGGTTACTTTTTATTCTTGTTGAATTTATAGGTTTTTTTAAATATATATTTCGATTAAAAAAAAACTTCCTTGTTTATGTTATTTGTGACTTTTCCCCCTAGTCTGTCTTGCTTTTTAATTCTCTTAACAGTGTCTTTCACTAAGCATTTTTATAAAAAAGATATAAAAATATTTTATATAGTATATAGTATATATATTTTGTATATATATTTTGCCCTGAGCTGTGCTTTTGGTGTCTAATTTAAGAATTATTTGCATAACAAAAAGTCTTAAAGACTCTCATATTTTCTCTTCTAGAAGTTTTATAGTACTATGTTTACATTTAGGTTTATGATTCTTTTGTTCAAAAATCGATTGATATATTTCTGTAGGACTATTTGTGTATTCTCTATACTGTTTCACTGATTTATGTGTCTATCCCTTTGCCAAAACCAAATCCTTCTGATTACTATAGCTTTATGGAAGTCTAGAAGTCAGATATTGAAGGTCTTCATACTTTCTCTTCTTTTTCAAAATTGTTTTGTCTATATCAGTTTCTTTGACTTTCCATATACATTTATTTATTATTTATTTATGTAAAAGATTATTTATTTCTTTATTTAGAGAGAGCACATGTGAGCAGGGGAGGACCAGAAGGAGAGGAACAGAGAGAGAATCTCTAACAGACTCTGTACTGAGTGTGGGGCTCAATCCCACAGCTCCGAGATCACGACCTGAGCAGAAATCAAGAATTGGATGTTTAACTGACAGCCACCCAGGTGCCCCTGCATATACATTTTAGAATCAGCTTGTCTATCTCTACAAAAACATGGCTGGGATTTTGACTGGTATTATATTAAATCTTTAGAACAATTTGGACAGAATTGATATCTCAAAAACTGTTGAGTCCTGCAATTCAGTTTTGCCATTTATTTAGGTCATCTCTTATTTCTTTTAGCAATGCTTTTTAGTTTTCAGCAAAATAATCCTGCACAAATTTCATTAGCTACACACGCTGGTGTGTCATTTTGGTGCTATTATAAATGGTACTTTAACAAAACCCATTTCTAATTACTCATTGCCAGTATGTAGAAATATCACTGATTTATTTATATTGAACTTATATCCTATCATCTTGCTAAACTTGCTTTAAGTTTCTAGGACCTTCTCACAGATTCTCGGGGGTTTTAAATATAGACTGTCATACTGTTGTCATGCTATCTGTGAATACACAGTTGTGTATTTATTCCTTTCTAATCTATATCTCTATGACTTCTATATACCTTCATTGTACTGAATAGGACTTCCAGTACAGTACGCTTGCTTTTTTCCCCAATCTTGGGGAGAAAACATTAGGTCTTTCATCATTAATTATAATGTTAGCTAGAAACATTTTTATAGATGTCCTTTATAAAATTATGCAAGTTCCCTTTGTATTTTTAATTTGCTGAGAGTTTTGGCTATGAAAATGTGTTGGATTCAACATGCCATTACTGGCTTTGAAGGTGGAGTAGACCACATACAAGGATAAGAGCAGCCTCTAGGATATAAAAGCAACCCCCAGCTGACAGCCTACAAGTTAGAGAGCCTACAGAGTCTGGTTTGTCTTTTCTATTATGCCACTCTCTTGGGCTGGAGACATGTTCTTTTCCTGGCAGAAATATTGAATTCCATTGCCAGGTGTATTTTTGGGAATACTAGCTAATGTGAGAGCGATGAGTTTACCTATATAGATTATGAAGGGGAGAAAGAAATTTTCCTTTGTCCAAGGTTCTTCTTGCTGAACTAAGAATTAAATTTACATGAAACAGATTAACAGAAAAACCCAAGGTTTTATTAAGTGCACACAGGCCTAATAATGAAATTGAGATCCAAACAAATGATCAGGGCAGGCAGTTTTTATACATTTTGGACAAAGAGACAATAACTTTGTGAGAAATTGGCAGGATAAACAAAATAGGCATTTGGGAGCTTAAGCACGTGAAATTTTTAGTAAGTGAAATTTACTTTACGTATTAGTAGTAAAAAAGTAAAAAAGTAGCAAGTTTTATTTCTGCAACTTTCTCAGCTTTAAAATTTCTATCTTTGGTGATAAGGATGTCCTTTAGCTTCTTAGTACAGGGAAGGTTATCTTTCATATGGGAGATTTATTTCCTGCTTTCAGGGGTGACAGAAAAGTGTCTGAATGTCCCTGCCCTGGCTGTTTCCCAGGTAGTTTCAATTCAAAATAATCAATATACCATTGTGGTACATTTTGGGCAGCCTGCCATTGGCCCCTACAAACACTAGCATAGCACATTTGCTTACTCTTTCCCTCCCAGCAAATGTTAAATAGTTGCTGAGTAATGGGCTTGTATTGGTGGGTATTAAATCTGAGAATTTGTCATGAAACTTAGCATATTGTTCAAATTGCTACATTTCTGTGGCAACATTGACAGTGGACAAAGATTGTATTTGCTGAATCTTTTTTTTTTAAGTTTTTATTTAAGTCCCATTTTCTCAACATACAGTGTAATATTAGTTTCAAGTCTACAATATAGTGACTCAACATTTACAAACAACACCCAGTGTTCATCAGAGCAAGTGCCCTCCTTAATCCCCAACACCTATTTAACCCATCCCCCACTCAAATCCCATCTGGCGACCTTCAGTTTGTTCTTTATAGTTGAGTCTGTTTCTTGGTTTGCCTCTCTCTCTCTTTTTTTCTCCTATACTCATTCATTTTCTTTCTTAAATTCCAGATATGAGTGAAATCATATGGTATTTGTTCTTTGACTGACTTATTTCGCTGAGCATAATACTCTGGACTTTTTTTTTTTTTTTTTTTAACAATCTTCTGCTCAAATCTCTGGAGTTTCTTCACAAATCAGAAATTTCCTTCTTGAGTCTCAGCCCAGGAAATTTTAGGTAAACATCGTTTCATAAGACTAGAGTAGAATATAGATTGCTTAGGCAACATTGTCTGTTGTGACTGTGTCCATTTCAACTCCACTGACTTTTTCCTTCCTCATTGCTCTCTCTGGAAACTTCCATGAAGGACATCCCTGGATTAGGTGAGGATAGTCATGGAACAAAGACTATGTGTCCTGACCATTCTCAGGAATGGTCACTGTAACTTTTCTTTTCCTTTTTTTTTTTTTTTTTGAGTTTGGCTTTTGGTCCTTTACTTGAGAGCCTTTCACTCCTAGTATGCACAGGATATGAGTTCTATTTGTTACCTAACTGAATGTTGCTACAAAGTAATTTTCAACCATTTGCTTCTTGAGGCCAGCATTTAAAAGCAAAGTGTGTCAAGCACTGTAACTTCTGTTGCTATTCACACCTTCTTTTCTGACCATGTGATGTGGCCAAACCTGGTCCTGATGCCAACCATGCCGTCACTTGCTTTGCTGCCTTACCCCTCCCAGAGAGCAAGAAGCAATGTTGAAATAAAGGGTGAGCCAAATGTTCTAGGAAAGGAGAACAGAAATGTACTTTATGTCCTTTCTTCTGCCTTTTCACCTGGAAATATTTAATAATCCTGCCAAATTCCATATTGGGCTTTACTTTGCTATTAGTAAGAAGCTACTCTGGAGTCAAAAGAAACATGCATTCAGAAATGTAAACGTTAAGCTATTTGATATATGAATATTTTGTTATCAAATTTGATTGATTTGTTTTCCTGACTTGCAGTGATCTTGTTTAAAATGTTTGTATGATAAATTTTAGATAGGTATTCATATGCCTTTCTATCAGTGATTTATTGACTGCATAGCATAATCAGGTCCACACTGTATAGTATAGAGGGAAAAATAAAATATATTAAACCTTTAAATTCTCTAGTTATTATGTCTCTAGTTTCTCTCCATTGGACTGAACAATCAGAAATAATAATCATCTGTATGAATATACTATACTATGTTTTTTTTCCCCTTCATACTAACTCTACTGTGGAGGTACCAGTGAAATAAGAACAGGGCTTTGTGTCTTTTACAGCTGTTTCTCATGTTTATTTTGTTTTCTTTTGTTTTTTTAAAGATTTCATTTATTTATTTATTTATTTGACAGAGAGAGACATAGCGAGAGAGGGAACACAAGCAGGGGGAGTGGGAGAGGGAGACATGGAGCAGGGAGCCCGATGCAGGGCTCTATCCCAGGACCCCGGGATCATGACCTGAGCCGAAGGCAGACACTTAACGACTGAGCCACCCAGGTGCCCCTTCTTTTGTTTTAATTTAACAGATATGGGCAATATTTTTAGAAGCCCTTCATTTCATTTGTATAAAACAAAATAGCATGGAGCTGAACTTTGCTTTTAAAAAGCAGTTTATAACAATGGATCGTGGATCACCACATCAAAAACTAATGATGTATTGTATGGTGACTAACATAACATAATAAAATTTAAAAAACTTTAAAAAAATAAATGAAAAACAGTTCATAAAACCATGTGTAACGATACCTTCATCCATCAAATTGTTCATTGAGACTTTTTTAAAAGATATGTATATCTAGAAAAAATCTGATCAACAGTAACTACTGATTTCCTTAATGATGAAAACTGTATTTTTGAGTCTCTATCTAGAATACATCATGAAATTTTTCTTAAATTAATGGCTAAAGCTCAAATGTTGATTTCAACATTATCTGGATAGCATTAAGTATTGCCAGAGAAAATTTGTAAATTTTAATTTTATGGGAAAAAAGCATTTTAACATATTGTTAATAAACATATTGTTTATGTAATTAACATATTGTTAATAAACAAACATCATTAAAAAGTAGTTACTATTGGAATGTTAAAAATATGAGTGATGTCCTTTTAATACTATAAGATTCCACTTATATAGGTATGTAAAGTAGTCTAAATCATAGAAACAGAAAATAGAATGATGGTTACTAGTGGTTGTGGGGAAAGGGAAACACAAAGTTATTGTTTAATGAGTATAGAGTTTCAGATTCGTAAGATCAAAAAATTTGGGAGATCTGTGTGTATATGAGATTCAGAAAAGAAATTAATATTAAAATAATGGCAAGAGGGGCTCCTGGGTGGCTCAGTCAGGTGAGTGTTGGCCTTCAGCTCAGGTCATGATTCCAGGACCCTGGGATCGAGACCTGCATGGGGCTCTATGCTCAGCGGGAGGCCTGCTTCTCCCTCTCCCTCTGCCTGTCACTTCCCCTGTTTGTGTGCTCTCTCTCTCAAATAAATAAATAAAATCTTTAAAAATGAAATGACAAGAGAAGTTAAAAGTGTTATGGGCTGTCTGAGGAGATCAGACCAAGATTAGGCATTTAAAATGAGGAGAATCATTGTTAGCTGGTAGGGGGCAGGGAGGACTGAGGAAATTTAATGTGCGAAGTGAAATTAGACTAGGTATTAGAGAAACATTAGGATTTGGATTGCAGAGCTATTAGGGAGAATACTTCAAGTAGAGGAAGAGCATATGCGAAAGCATGTGGGTGAGAAAGTTCAAGGCATTTTCAGGAGACAATGCAGTAGCTCCACACAGCGAGTTACAGGGTGAGAGGAAATTAGGGGTAAGAGTAGAACATATTGGAAATAGTACGTGAGGGGCCTTAAATGCCTTAATAAGTTCACATTTATCTAAGGGGCAGAGAACAAACAATGGAAAAATTCTGCAGGAGAAGATGACATGATGAGATACATTCTTTATAAGAAGAGAGACAATAGGAAACAGGTTACCAAAGGTAGTGTACAATTAATGAGAGCTAGTACAACAGGATAGAAGAATGAATAGTATGTACAGTATGAATGCTACACAGACTCACAGAACTTGGCAAATATGCAGTGATTGGTCAGGGAGCATACAGATAATTTTGTCACTTCTTCCTTGGCCTAACTGAAGAATCTTAGCCATCTTTAAATGTACAATTGCACACACAAATGTATAAACATAGTTGTTTCGAGAGTCATGCTGAGTCAATTTCCACTAATCTCAACTGCCCAGGAAGGTTTCCCTTAAACAGTCTTCCTGCTTCTATTATGGTCAGCCAGAGTCCATCCTTACTCTACATGATGGGTGGCAGTAACTTTTGAAAATGATAAGTTAACATCTTTACACTGCTCTGCTTTTAAAACACTTTAGAGTCTTTCCTTTCACTTAGAATAAAAACGTCTAACCATGTCTGATCTGAAACTATGTGGCATAAACCTGTGAACATCTCTGATCTCTTCTTTCAATCTTGGGCTCTTTCCTTCTACTCCAAAGAGAATGGCCACCTTCTGGTTCCTTAGCAATGCCAAACTTACTCTTGCCTCACTGCCCGAATACTTGCCTGGAACATATGTCCTCCACACCTCCACATGGCTACTTCATTCTCAGCATTTAGGTCTCAGCTTAAATATCAGCTTCAGAAATATCACCCTTTCTGTGGTGTTTAGGTACTCTTCCTTTCTTATCCCATGACCCTTTTCTGTCTGTTACATAGACCATATATATACTTGCACTATCACTCTGTACTGGAAGTAAGACCCATAAAAGAAGGTGTCTTACCCTCCTTGTTCACTATGGTAGCCTGAAACACCTGGCATATATGAGGTGCTCAAAATTATCTGTTGAGAGAAAGCCATTTTAGACAACAAAGAGGGGAGAATAGAGAACTGAGATTGGCATGCAGGTACAGTAAGTAACAGGAGGCAGGCATTGTTCTGGACACTTCACTCACATTTCATCCCAATTCTCTTTCCTGATGAGGAAACTGAAGCCCAGAGATGTGAAGTAGCTTGTCCACAGCCTTACAGCTAGAAAGTGGCAAAGTGAGGATTTTTACCTAGATGGTCTAAATCTGAAAGCCACAGCACCAGACTGTGGGCTCCTAAAACATAAAATCGAAAGAAACACATGTTGATCTGAGAAAAGGAGGGACCCAAGGATGGTTTAATTCTGTCCCTCCCTCCAACCTATTAAGCCAGATTCATTTATCCCATGAATAAATGGCTATCCTGAACATTCAGGAAACCAGAGCACAGATAGCTATGGGGCCCTTCCTATGATTTAGAGGTCAGAGGAGAGGTAGCCCTGCATCCCAGGATGACAGAAGGATATAGAATCATTCACTGAACCAATCAGGGAGCCTGAAACAGGACCTGGTTACGGAGTTGCGGGAGTTTGCGGTGCTAAGACTAACTTAGCCCATGTCCTCAGTTCCATTCACCATGGAGTTAAACTTCAGTCGCAGAGTTTGAGGGCAGCTTCCAGGTCCAACAGATCACACCTGCTGGAATTGCTGGAAGGTGTGTGAGGAGGGTAACCTGAGTCCTCGAGAAGTGTAGCTGTGCCCTGGGGATAGAGAGATTAAGGCAGCATCTCCTCAAAGGGAGTAGAAGGAACGGGGATGAGCTGGGTAAACCCACGAGCTGGGATCTGGTTACCCAGGTCTGCTGCAGGGATTACAGGAACAAAGGCACCCTGAAAGTTCTCTGGGAGGGGAGGAGCAGCAGACAGCATGGCTTACAATGAGCGTTTAGGGAGATTTGGGCCGATTCTGCCCAGGGTGTGAAGGAAAAGCTACAAGCTGGCATGGGGAGCGGGTTGCCTGGCGATACCTGATCCATCCGCCAACAGGGCATCTATATAAAGAACAAGAAATGGTAGGGAGAATGAGAAAGTGCAGAGTACTGAAGAGAAAGAGAGAAGGAAAGAGAGAGAAAGAGAGTGAGCCAAAATGGGCCAGAGGAGTGAGGGGGTCCAGTCAGCTAGTTGTCGTATTTCAGAGAGAGTTGACTTTATGGATAGCAGTGTGCATGTGGCCAGGGATGGGGATGAAACGATGACGGTAAGAGACCATTCTCTACCCCTGCTAGTCTTTGAATTGATTCAGGCCTTAGCCTAAGGGTGCAAAGCAAAATGACTAAGTGATCTCTGCAGAGGTGGAACCTGTGACCTTAGAGCTATTAGCACCATGTGGTACTCCACTGAGCGCAGGGCAATCAGTTGAAACAGAAACAAGCAACAAAACCAGAAGGTGTCCCTGTGGACTGAGCCTGGGGCACTCTCTGGGGCTAATTATCTGCTCTCTGAAAAAAAGGCTGGGGAGAGGTTGTGGCAATGGTCAAAGAGCAGACAGGCCAGGGTGAGACAAGACACCAGGACCTATCAGGACTATGAGCTCAGGATTAGTATGGGGTGGAGGGGAACCTGCTTCATGGGCTATGAGGGTAGGACTGGATATTAGGGATGGAGGGACTTGTCCATTCCCGCTGCAGTTCAAAGGTCACCATGGTGCTTCCTTTGGGCAGAACAACCAGCCCTTAACTAACCACAGCATTCTCACTGAGGCTCCCTATGGGGTTCAGGCAACAAGAGGCTGGACACCTGTGCTCACCTTTCTTGTATCCCACACCCCACCCACTCGCCCAGATGGGGTACAACAAGGGGTGCATAAGGAGTACACCTGAGTCAGTCTACTAGAACACCAAAGTGTGTGAGGGTCGCTGGGAGAACCAAGTGTGGTGAGTGAACTGCAAAAGGGAGAAGCAGGTGTGGGGAGGGACAATAAGACTCAGGGTGAGAGTGATAAAGTAAATGGGGAGAGGGCAGTAAGTGGGGAGATGAAGTAAGAAAGAAAGAGGAGGGAGAAAGAGGTGTGGCAGTTTCTGTTTCTGAGCCTGAAAGGACAGAAAGGAGATAGGGCAAAGAATTTGACCATTCTCAGAAAGTTACTTCATTTTTTGAAGAGTTGGAAGGCAAATGGGGGCTGGAGAATTGGGATGGAGCAGGTAGAGAGATCAGAAAAGCATGGTGCCCTTTGTAGAAGGGAGGGGCTCAGAATCTGGGCAGTGAGACACATTTTTATTTAAGCCAACTCTTTAAAACAGCTGACGGAATTCAACAAACTTATTTCTTGTCTAAGGGAAAGATGTTACCATAGGAATGAAAATGAAAAAGATAGTTCTTGTCTTCAAATAGCTCACAGAGCCGTAGGAAGGCACGGGAAGAGCTCTGGTAGCGCACTCGCTTACGCAAGAGGCGTGCACAGAGTCATAGAAGAGAGAGTGATTCACTGGGAGGGAGCAGTACAATAGAAGGCCTGTGGGATCTGAGTTCCCGTAAGGAAAGGTCGTTTCCTGAGATGGAAAACTGGAGAGGAGGGACAGGTGACCATAGGTGCAAAGCCAAGGATTATGACTGAGCATGCAGTCTATTTGGAACTGGGACTGAATATTTAACATCATACTTTAGAACTAGGAAGTCATGTGGAGCGGACTTTGCTGACCAAACAGATCACAGAGGGATGTCTTCAAATTGCATAGTGCAGTTTTAAGTTTACTGGTGGCCAAAACCTCTGGATGGTGGAATTTAGGGAACCATAAAAATTCAGTGGTGGCATCTTCTGTCCCCCAAATATGGCCTGTTTTTTTGCTTACCTTGCCTGATAATAACCTGCCAGGGTCCTTTGTTCCCAGGTTCTTCAGGGCAAAGCTCTATCTCCCCAGTAAAGACATAATCTGAATATAGGGAGAGCCGAACTGATCATTGCCTTATATTCCAACTATCCACCAAGATTTGAGACTAAGAACATGGGTGGTTATTTTCTAAATTTGGGTCTTATGGGGCGCCTGGGTGGCTCAGTCGGTTAAGCGGCTGTCTTCGGCTCAGGTCATGATCCCAGGGTCCTGGGATAGAGTCCCACATCAGGCTCCCTGCTCGTTGGGTAGTCTGCCTCTCCCCTTCCCTCCCACCCCCTGCTCGCGCTCTCTCTCTTTCTCGCTGTCTCTCTCTCAAATAAATAAATTTTTTTAAAAATCTTTTTAAAAAAATAAATAAATAAATTTGGGCCTTATAACTTACCTAATCATTCCTCTTCCCTAGACTGTTTTATTCCTCCCTCCCACATGCTGTGTTTGTCTTCCTTATGTTCCTGATGTGCATAGATCTCTAACCATATCAATATTCCATAATGTACCTGATTTGATCTCATACTCTGTTAAGTGCTTTTCCATGGGATATACCACCTGTTTCCAGTGGATTGCTTGGTGCTCAGCACTAAAGATATCTCTTTCAGTACAATCCAGGTTAATCTGGAGACAAAAGGGGGCCTCCCAGGTTATGGAGGGGCAATTATTGCCTTGGAGACAGATCCACTCTCTTAGCCATTTCTTCCTACTACATTTTATCCCCTAGGGGCCAACACCTAGAGAGCTGATGCTATAAATCCTCGCACATTGGCCACTTCTTGAAGCCATCCTAATACTGCAGCATTCATCTGCAACCAAAGACCCTGTCTGACAGTCTTCAATGCTGGTCTGGTAAATAGCAGGGAGTATTGTGGTGAGGGCCCTAATTGCCAGGGCTAGGTCTAGGACCTAGTAAAGTGAGCAAATTTACCCATAATACTCTGCTATCTCTATGTGGCTGCTCAGAGCTCTCCACGACACCAGCATCAAATCTGC
The DNA here is from genome assembly GCF_003265705.2 of Callorhinus ursinus. NCBI lineage: Eukaryota > Metazoa > Chordata > Mammalia > Carnivora > Otariidae > Callorhinus > Callorhinus ursinus. The sequence continues at coordinate 932,979 of NW_027397097.1, forward strand.
CCTGTAGCCAAATATCCTATGTTCCATTTGCCTTTCAGATGGAAGGGAACTAATCTGGTAATGAGAATAAAACTTTTGTTCTCTCCCAAAAAACATCATTCAGTATTTATACATGTGTTTTGGTGACAATGTCCCCACTTTTAGGTTTGAATCATAAGATTAAATCTATAGAGAGCAAGATTTCAGGTTGAGAAAAAGAGAGCTTACTTATCTTTGTAGCAATATATCAGATATTAGATGTGAGATAAGGATGCCTAATTGGTGTGATGTGAGATGTGACTCAAGATGTGTTTATGATCCCCTGCATTTCTGAAATATATTGATGTATGCATGTGGCTGCATATTGAAGGGACGTTTGTGAACATCTGATGAACATGTGTGTATGTGAGGAGATAAAGGTTACTCATTAGCTGCATATGTGTGTTTTGGAGAGTGACTGAATCTTTAAATTTACCTGTGATTGTGTGAGGTGGCAAAAGATTGATTAAGAGCATTGGGCATTTACAATTTGTGGAGGTGAGTGCATATATGATAACATACATGCACCTACAAGCATTTTGCTTCCACATGCCTTTTCACTTAGACATGCATTTCTATCAGTAGGTATTCAGAAGGGCTTCTATCTTCGGGAATGAGCATTTGCATATTTCTACACACTTGAATGTATGTATAAGTTATATTTTTGTTTGAATACGTTAATTCGATATGCATCTGCCTCAAAAATATTTCTGTCCATGAATATAAACCTTCTATACATGAGTGTTTCTGCGTATCACGGTGGGTAATTGTGTGTTTGTGTGTGCGTGTGTGTGTTTGTGTGTGCGTGTTTGCGTGTGTGTGTGCGTGCGTGTGCGCGTGCGCGTCTGAAAGTGTGTTGTGTGCGCGTACGTGTGCATGTGTTTGCGTGTGCGTGTGTGCGCGTGCGTGTGTGTGCATGTGTGTGAGTGCATGTGTGTGCGTGCGTGTGTGTGTGAGTGCGTGCATATATGTTTATGCTATGTGTGGGACTACATGTCAACTGCAAAATGTGAGTACCTTTTTGTGTTTGAATTGTATAAATGGCAGGAGGTACACGTGCTTCTTGAATGCTAGTTAGGTATATATGAGAGCACTTTCAAAATTCTGGGAAGGAGTGAACCTGTCAAATTTGAAGGTCCCATGTGGAGCTTTAAATATTCCCACAAAAGCCTCAGAGCCTTTTTTCAACAGGCATCTATCCCAAACCTCTTTCTGCTTTGCCTTCTATCAATTCTATCTACTACCTGGCCTGCTTTTAATGAGCAGGAATGTTCTGTGAAATGTGTAAGATTCAGCAGGAGCCTCTGTGCTCGGCATTGCAAGCCTAACTCCATCTAGGGGTCACTTCAGGCAGAGGCAGAGACTCCAAGAGGGTGGGGACTAGAAAGACATTGAGAAGAAAGGACTCTACTAGAAAAGAATAACATTTTGGAGAAACTTAAATGAGGTGTACGTACAGGAGGGGTGGATGGGAAGATTTTGAGAAAGGTGACAGTTTATGGAATAATAAAACTAAGTGGGCCTTTCAGAAAGAAGGATCAAATCCAGGAGAAAATTTAGAGAAAAAGAATTGCAAATGTGTGAAATATGTAAAAAAAAAAATGTATAAAAGGTTTATGAAGCATATTTATGTGAAGTTTAATATAAACCAAGAACTGGATTCACAACAATGAATAAAATAAAGAACCATCTCTTTATTCATTCCATTGAGGGAGGCACAGAAGTATTAATAGTTGAGAATGATAAGGACTGTATTAGAGAATGGGCTGATGTGATAGGAGAGGATAAATAATCTATCCCAGAGCCTGTTTGAGAAAAGGTGGTCACAAGGTTCAGGGAAGAGAGAAGCAATGTCTGAGTTGGAACTTCATAATGTATATGAGAGAGCAGGACATTCCACTTATAAAATGTATTTTTCAAATGTGTGAAAATTAATGCTCTATCTGAGGAATCACAGTAGCTCCGGAAGGCTAAAATGCACATATAGAAGCAGAACAGAAATGAGTTAAGCAGTAAAGATTGTTAGGGGACAGATGGTAAAGAGGTTTCTATGACAAAAAAAGGTGTGGTCTTTATTTTAAAGCAGTGGAAAATCAGATGGTTTAAAGGAAAGATGCCATAGCCACATTATCAGACTGCAAATTAGAAATAACACTGTGACACCTACGTGGAGGAAGATTAGGAAGGCAGAAGAACTGGCAGCAGGGAAACCTTAGCAAAACCCAAAACACTGTGGATGAGTAAAAGTGGATACAGAAGAAAAGTTTGAGATGAGACAATGGAGTTATAATAAGTAATTTATAGTTACTCATTTGGTATGAGAATATATCTTTCCAAGAAAAAATAGTGTTGGGGTTAAGGCCAAAGTCATCTTTGAATTCTATCTTCAATTCAATATTAGTCCCCTTGCTCCAGCCGTAACTACTTTATTCAAATCAATTAATGCAGGGCGCCTGGGTGGCTCAGTCGGTTAAGCGACTGCCTTCGGCTCCGGGTCACGATCCTGGAGTCCCCGGATCGAGTCCCACATCGGGCTCCCTGCTCAGCAGGGAGTCTGCTTCTCCCTCTGACCCTCTTCCCTCTCGTGCTCTCTATCTCTCATTCTCTCTCTCAAATAAATAAATAAAATCTTAAAAAAAATTGAAAAAAGTCAATTAATACAAATCTGTCCAGGACTTCTAGGCACTTATATACAAATGTAGCTATCTGGGGGATAGCATTAGGAGCCTTTTAAAACATATATGATACCATAATAGATAAATCATTATGCATATTTTAAACTCAACAATATATTTTCATTCTTAACCATAGAGACTACTATGCACCATGACCATTTCTCTGATTAGTTATCAGAATTAATATGAGAATTATGAAGAACTCTATTCTACTTATGTTCTCCTCTTGCAAACAAAAATATTTTATGCCTCTTCATGCATATGGGTTTTTCTGTCTGATAGATAGATCAAGAACTAGAATTGCCAAGTTAAGTATTTCTTATTTTGATGAAATGTACCAAATTGCTCCCAAAAGTGCTACAAAATTTTATAACTGACAGCCTTGATTAAGAGCAGTTTTTTTAATATCTTTTCCAGCATATAATTTTATCAAATTTTATGATTTTATCCCACATGACAGATAAAAAATGTTTCATCATTTTGTAAATATGTATTCCCTTGCCGTCAAGGGACTGGATCCCAGGACCCTGGAATCATGACCTGAGCTGAAGGCAGACGCTTAACTGACTGAGCCACCCAGGCACCCCATATATATGTGTATATGTATACACATATATATGTGTATATATATATATAGTTTTTAATTGCCCTGGCTATTATATATATATATAAAATATAAAAATCACACCTCATATTTTGCTAGATTTTACATCAGATTGCCCATCTCTGTTTCATTTATTTGTAGTTCCTTAAATATTCCAAATTTAAACTTTTTCAGTAGTATAAGTTGCAAATGTTGTCCCATTCTGGGACACTCTATTCCATTCTTTCCCTTATCTTTCTATTTTAAAATTTTTGATGCTACTGTGAATAAAATTATTTTCTCAAATTTATTCTCAGATGGTTCACTGATATTTATAAACATACAATTGATATTTGTATATTGACTTTGTATCCAGTGGCCTTGTGAAACTCATTGATTAGTTTTAGTAGTTTGTTGATGGATTCCTTGGAATTTTCTACATACAATTTCATGCCATCATGATTAACAATCATTTTATAACTTCCTTACCAAAGTGGACATTTTAATTTGTTTTCTTTCATGCGTTACATAGAATCTTCAGTACAATGTTGAATAGAACTGACAAAAGCAGATAACTTTCCTCCTTCTAAATCTTACAGTCAAGTATGATGTTAGCTGTAGGTTTATTCACAGATGCCCTTTATCAGATTGAGGAGTTCCTTTCTATTTCTATTTTGTGAAGAATTTTTATCATGAATGATTATAGGATTTTGATGAATTCTTTTTCTGTGTCTATTGAGATAACTATGAAGTTTTGGGTCCTTATTCTATTAATATGGCATATTATAGCAACTGATTTTGAAATGTAAAACCAACTTTGCCCTTATGGGATAAATCTCACTTAATCAAAGTATATAATTCTTTTTACATGTTGCTGAGTTTGATTTGCTATTATGTTAATACTTTGTATCTCTATTCACTTCAGAGATATTTGTCTATAGTTTTCTGTGATGTCCTTGTCTAGTTTTAGAATCAAGGTCCCACTATCGTCCTAGCATGAGTTGGATTTTTTATATATATATACATATATACTTGTAACAAGATAAATTTATTATTCAGAGCCTGAAGTCTGGGGTGTCCAAATTTTAGATTCCAGCTAATTTATTCCTGGTCAGAACCCTTTTCCTATCTCGCAAAAGGACAATTTCTTGCTCTATCCTCATCTGGCAGAGAGCTCTCTGGTCCTTCATCTCCTTATAAAATCACTAATCCCACCATAGGGACTAGAATGAGTTGGATTTTTAAAAACTCTCCCCTATTTAAAAAACAAAACAAAACAAAACAAAACCTTGAGAAACATTTAGTATTAGTTCTTATGCTGATTTTTTATGTAATTCACCAATGAAGCCATCTGAGCCTGGGGTTTCTTTGTAGAAAAATTTTAAATTATTAATTGAATTTCTTTATCTGTTATAGGTCTTTCAGGGTTCTTATTTATCCTTAAGTCAGTTTGGTAATTTATGTCTTCCTAGGAATTTTTTTTACTTAATCTATTTGTTGGCATATAGTTGTTTATAATATATCCTTATTATCATTTTGATTTCTGTAAGGTCAGCTGTGATGTTCCTTATTTTATTCCTGACCTTGATAATTTCTGTCTTTTCTCTTATTTTCTTTGTAAGACTTACTAAGAGTTTTCAATTTTGTTCTATTCAAAGAACAAATTTTGGTTTTATTGATTTTTCTCTGTTGTTTTCAATTTCCCATTTTGTTGATCTTTAATTACTTCACCTGTACCTGCTTTGGGTTTTGATCGTTTTTTGTATTACAACTACTTAAGGCAGAAGCTCAGATTATTGATTTGAAAACTTCTTTTCTGGTCTAGACATACTAACTTATAAATCTCTCTCAAAGCACTGCTCTAACTGTACACTATAGTTTTGGTATGTTCTGTTTTCTTTTTTATGTAATTCAAAATAGTTTTTAATTGCCCTGGCTATTTCTTCTTTAACCAATGATTATTTAAAAGCGTGTTGCTTAAAGTCCAGATTTCTTACTATTATAGATCTCTAATTTAGTTCCATTGTACCCAGAAACATCCTTTGTATGATTTACTGTTTTAAAGTTTATTGAGGCTTATTTTGTCACCCAGACTATAGTCTATTATACACAATGTTGTGTATTCTATAAATGTCATTTTTGATTCATAATGTTGTTCAAGATTTCTGTTTCTTTGCCGATTTTCTGTCTAATTGTCTAATTAATGAGAATGGGATATCGAAATCTCCAACTGCTACTGTTGAATCATTTATTTCTTCTTTCAATTTTGTCAGTTTTGTTTCATGTATTTTAGGGATCAGTGTTATTGTATATGCATTTGTAAATGTCCATCTTTCTGATATTATGAAATATCTTTGTCTCATACTATTTCCTGTCTTGAACCCTTTTTCATCTGATACTGGTATAGCCACTCTAGCTATCTGATAGTTGTTGTTTGTGTGGTATATGTTTTTTTATCTTTTTACTTTCAACTTATATATCTTGGCACCTACAGTATGACTCCTGTGTACAGAATATAGTTATTCCTTGCTTTTTTTATTCTATCTAACAGTGTCTACTTTTTGTGAGGAGTGTTTTGTCCTTTTACTTTGTAACTATTGTTACGGTTGGAAATCCATCTGCCATTTTGCCAGAATTCACTGTGAAATACCCAGCTAGTCCGCTGATCCATGGCTCACCCCAAAGAAGGCCACAACCTCAGGGTAGTAGAGCCTCAGGCCCTTCCTACCGGCCTGCCACCAACATCGCCACACTAACCGACAAGCTCCAAATCAAAGAAGCCAGCTCAGGCAGCTGGAACGAAGCTGTCAGCACTCCCTGTTTTACCGCCACCGACAGGACAGGAGGCAGTAGGGATAATGAGGGCAGCCCCCCGCCAGAATGTCAACAACATGGGAGTTATTTCCCAAAGTTCTGTAGTTTTCTTTTTTTTTTTTAAAGATTTTTTTTAATTTTTTGAGAGAGAGAATGAGGTAGAGAGAGAGCACGAGAGGGAAGAAGGTCAGAGGGAGAAGCAGACTCCCTGCTGAGCAGGGAGCCCGATGTGGGACTCGATCCCGGGACTCCAGGATCATGACCTGAGCCGAAGGCAGTCGCTTAACCAACTGAGCCACCCAGGCGCCCAGTTCTGTAGTTTTCACAAATGGGCTTATGTTTTTGATGGATTTCCAGGGTGTTAAAATGGTGTTATTGACAGCTGTACCAGTTTTTTTTTTTTTAAGATTTTATTTATTTATTTGACAGAGAGAGACAATGAGAGCAGGAACACAAGCAGGGGGAGCGGGAGAGGGAGAAGTAGGCTCCCCGCGGAGCAGGGAGCCCGATGCGGGACTCGATCCCAGGACCCTGGGATCATGACCTGAGCGGAAGGCAGACGCTTAATGACTGAGCCACCCAGGCGCCAGTTTTACCAGTTTTGCAGTTGTTTTTCAGGAGAAGATTTTTCAACCCCCTCACGCAATCACGCTACAAATGAATATCTTGTTCCTACTCATTCCATTTTTTTAAGGGGGGGAGGGCAGAGGGAGAAGGAGAGAGAGAAGCTTAAGCAGGCTCCACGCCCAGCACAGAGCCTACAAGGGGCTCAGTCTCATGACCCTGAGAGAGTGACCCGAGCCAAAAACCAAGAGTCAGATGCTTAACTGACTGAGCCACCCAGGCACCCCTGTTCATTCCTTTTTTAATGTTTTCTGTTTGATTAAGATCTTTGTTTCATTTATTTTCCTTTATAGTTTGAAAGTTTTACACTTAATTTTTAAATATTTAACTTCATATTTTTAGGATATATGCATTTAGAATTTCATAATAAATATTTAGAGTTAATCTACATCCATATTATTCCCCTAAGAACAAAACTTAGCATTTTTTTGTTTTTCTTTTCCCCATTATCACAATTTCATGGTCCTTTTGTCTGGAATTTCAGCTCTTAACTTTTTTGGGCATTTGACTGAGAGAAGGAGATAAGACTATAGTGTGTGTTCAGGCCTTCTAGTTGAAATTAGGAAAAATATTTGGACATTATATGTGAAGTGAGGTTAATTGTGGGGCTTTTATTTTGGCAAATTGGTGAGTGGTGATATCACCAACTGACTTAGAGAATCAAGATATGTTCCCTTTTTTTTTTTCTTTTGTCATTGTTGTAATTTCCCTAACACGGTCTCCTACTAATTGAGGAAACTGGAAGAGGTTTTAAGAAGCATTTGTGAAGATCTGTTCTGAATTATTTGAATTTAAAATAAATGGGACAGGAGCACCTGGGTGGCTCAGTTGGTTAAGCATCTGCCTTTGGCTCAGAACATGATCCCAGGGTCCTGGGATGGAGCATCACTTTAGGCTCCCTGCTCAGCAGGGAGTCTGCTTCTCCCTCTCCCTTGACCTCTCCCTCTCCCTCTGCTCCTTCCCCTGCTCATGCGCTCTCTCTCTCACTCTCTCACTCTCTCAAATAAATTAAATTAAATTAAATAATAAAATAAAATAAAAATAAATGGGACATAAAGGTAGAGATTTCCAGGGTGAGATGAATATAGAATGATCTAGGGGGATATATTTGTGATTCATCAGTTTACAGAGTTTAGTTAAAGTCATGAGAGTAGATAAGACCACTGAAGAAAAAGAAAAGACCCAAATAAAGATCCCTCAAAAATGCCAAGATATATCTTGGACAGGACATAGCAAGGTAAACTGAGCAGTTAACTTCTGAGAGGTAGAATTAAAAAGAGAAGGAGAAACTGGATTTATAACAGCCAAAGTTCATTAAGAAATACATTCGTTTAGGAAATATGAGTGCCCCTTGATTTAGTACTAAAGGGGTAATTGGTGACTTTGATGAGAGCACTTAAAGTTCACTGAAATGTGAATGTGTTAAGGCAGCATGGAAGTCAGAATGTCTGGGGTTGAGGGGAGCAGAAAAGGTATTTATAGGAGTGTGGACCCCCTTGCAGGTGTTCACCATTGATGGCGGGACATGAGTTAGGAAAAAGCTCCTAGGCAGGGTTAAAGGAAAGTGGGGCAACAATTTAGGGAGAGAAACAGATTTAAAGACAGCTTTAGAAAAACTGCGAAGACAAGAGATGGGTATGGCACAGATATTAGAATGTTTGTGTGTTCAGGGAAGGGAACATGTAAGCATTGTGCTGGGAGCTGCGGAAGGAGGGGGCAGGTTGTTTTAGATTGCATTATGCAAATGTTTCAAAATACTAAGTAAATCTTTCCAATCAGTTTTCAGGTTCCAAAATTCAAAGTGGGATCCAGAACTATGTCAACATTCCCCAACCAGGCAGCCCCCAGTAACACTTCAATGGCCCCCACCTTCTTGTTGGTGGGCATGCCAGGTCTGTCAGCTGTACCCTCCTGGTGGACAATACCACTCCTCACCATCTACCTTCTTTCTGCCCTGGGAAATGGTACTATCCTCTGGATCATTGCCCTGGATCCCACCTTGCACCGCCCAATGTACTTCTTCCTCTTCCTGCTAAGTGTCTCTGATGTTGGCTTGGCCACAGCCCTGATGCCAACCCTGCTGGGTCTTGCCTTTGCTGGTGTTCATGCTGTCCCTGCCTCAGCTTGCCTCCTACAGATGTTCTTTGTCCATGTCTTTTCTGTCATGGAGTCCTCTGTTTTGCTCGCCATGGCCTTAGATCGCGCACTAGCCATCTGCCGCCCTCTCCACTACCCATTGCTCCTCACCAACAATGTCATTAGCAAGATTGGCCTGGCTATCACTTTCCGATGCCTGGGTCTCCACCTGCCTCTGCCATTCCTCCTGGCCAACATGTCCTACTGCCACCCACAGGTTCTGACCCATTCTTACTGCTTGCACCCAGATATAGCCCATTTGGCCTGCCCGGGAGCTTGGAGTGCAGTCTACAGCCTCTTTGTGGTTCTGTCAGCCATGGGATTGGACCCCCTGCTTATTTTCTTCTCTTATGGCCTCATTGGCAGGGTGTTGCAAGGTTTGGGATCCAGAGAGGAGCGCTGGAAGGCTGGTCAAACCTGTGCTGCCCACCTCTCTGCTGTGCTCCTCTTCTACATGCCCATGATCCTCCTGGCCCTCATTGACTGTCTCAGGGTGCCAGTACCTCAGCCTGCCCATACTCTTCTCTCCTATGTCCACTTCCTGCTTCCTCCACTGATAAACCCTATTCTCTATAGCGTCAAGATGAAGGAGATTAGAGAGAGAATACTCAAGAGGTTACAGCCCAAGAAGGTGGGTTGTGCTCCATGAGGAGGATGCCCTCCACATTTGGTAGCTCAAGGCTACCTGGTACAAAGGTTTCCATGATAAGAACTCAGTTCACCATGCATGAAATGGTCACTCAGGCACACATAAGCACATATACATGGATGCCTATCCTTGCAAGTGTGCATGTGTATATTAAGGAAAGCTTACAAGCTCCAGAGAATGGCAGTGGTCTACCCACTGTTACTGATCCATGGCACAGAGAGGCCAGGATCTAGGTCTTGTCACAACCTTCCAAGTATGCATCTGTTGTTGTTCTGTTTTTGTTCATTTCCCCACCACATCTATACCCCAATAACTGAGGAAACTGGAGGAGTTAAACAGCTACACAGCAGAGAAATGAGAAGACAGAAACATTCGATGGCACTCTACATGTGTGTGTACATTGTTTTACAAAGCTTTTCATGGATTTTGATATATATGTGTCATGTATATAATCACATATCACTGATCTATTAGTGTAGCCTCATACTCTGACTTAGTTAATATGGTATAAAGTGATCTCCCTCTCATAAAACAAACACGAGCTTTGGAATCCTAACAAGAATTACATTATTTGTATAGATTAAATGTAAGAGAATCAACATTTATGATAAGCATTCACATCCAAGAATATATGATAGATGTTTCACTTATTAACACCTTTTTAAAATTTTTCAATAAAATTATTTGCGTTAAATTTATTTCTATAGTTTTAAAATGTATTTTGTTGCTCTTATAAAGTATTTCCCTATTTCTATTTCCACACACATAATGCTAGATTGAGAAATAACATTTTTATCTTGCATTACTATCTATTTTACCAAATTATCATGTAAATTATAGATTTTATTTCTGGATTTTATTTGTATTTAGCATATATAAGTAAAAATAGGTGATTGGTAATGTTTCCCTACTATTCATACAACTTATTCCATTTTACTTTATTTAATTTATGGAATCCCCAACCCACTGTGAAAGATTAAGAGTGAAAGTGAACACTCAAATCTTGTTTTTGATTTTTACAGAAGTGGCATTAATGTTTCACCTGTTAGAACAATGGTTGGCTGCTTGATCTTTGGGTAAACTTCTAATATTTAAATAATATATGTGTATTCCAAATTTTATTGATTTTTAATAAGCTTATTTGATCAATCCTATTAAGTGTTTTTTCAGCACCCACTAATATAACTATAGTTGTCTGATTTTTAAAAAAAAGATTTATTTATTTGAGAGAGGGAGAGCACACACATGAGTTGGGGGAAGGGCATAAGGAGAGGGAGAGAGACAGTCCCAAGCAGACTCTCCACTAAGAACAGAGCTCGATCCAGGGCTCAATCCCAGGACCCTGATATCATGACCTGAGCCAAAACCAAGAGCCAGCATCTTAACAGACTGAGCCACCCAGGTGTCCCTATAATTGTCTGCTTTAATGTGTTGTTCAATTTCCGATATTGAAACATCCTTGTTCTTTTGTGATTATAGAAGAAGCCATTTTAAATGAAAAGTAGCAAACTGAATCTATCTAGTGCTAAAACAAGAACACACAATGATATGTCAGGATACATTCCAGGAAGGCAGGAACAATTATATCCTCATCTTATACCAAGCTTCTCTGCAAAGCATATTATATACCCTCTTATTAAATTAGGTAATTAGTCTCTCCATTTCACAAATGAGAATACTGAGACTGAGAATTTAAGAATGCTTGAAGTATATAAAATGAGTTGCAAAGCCAGCATTTATTTCAAATTGCTTAGTCCAAAGCCCCTGCTACAAAATATGCTTTTAAAATTGCTGAACAGAGGAACAGTCTGGCCTTGAGGCAACAGGAATGAGGTCTCTGAGAAACCCTGCTTTTCCCAAAGTTTATCCTTTCTTCCCACCTCCAGCTTCTCATTTATTTATTGAGAGTAGAGTGATGGAAAGAGTTGAAAGTCACACTGGCCTGGTTTTGAATTCTCACTTCACTACTTCCTGTGCAATTTGTCAAATGTTGTTCTTATGTTTACAAAATACCTATAATAAGGACTGCATGAAATAAAGTCCCTTAAAAAAATATTTTATTTATTCATTTGAGAGAGCATGCACACACTGGGGGAGAGGAGCAGAGGGAGGGAGAGGGAGAAGCAGACTCCCCACTGGGCAGGGAGCCTGACTGGGAGCTCGATCCCAGGACCCCAGGATCATGACCTGAGCCAAAGGCAGACGCTTAACCGACTGAGCCACCCAGGCACCCCAAAATCAAGTCCCTTTATCAAGGTGTCTGAACATAAGAGATATTCAATAAATGGTAGTTACTTGGAATTAATGAAATTAAAAATAATTATATTTAAACCTTATATGCATACTCAATGTGAATAAAGAACTTTACAGCTGGAAGATTCTTTCAGTTCATAACACCTCATTTTATTGAAGGAAAACTTCAACTTGGGGATCCGTTGAAAGCACTTTTGCATGGGCCTTTGTAAGTCAGCAGGAGACAAACTAAACCCAGCACCGCTGGTGGCCTCCATCTGTTTACTAGTGCAGGGCAACACAGAACTCTCTCTCTCTAACGCTCTCTCCTGGCCACAGATACATCCACTCAATCATGTCAGTCTTCATGTGTCCAGTAGTTGGTATTACCACTCGTGGCCAGTCAGGGGACACTGTTCTTTCTGCAACTCACCTGACAGATTTGAGGGAAAATGTTCACACAGGGGAACAGAGGTATTAACAGGAATGTTTACAGTTGTAAACAAAATGTAACAGTGATACAGGGGAGTTGGTGGAAACTGAAAACCAGGAAGAGCGGTGCAAAATTCAGATCTCTGGGTTGGTCCCATTGCTAAACAAAGCTAAACAAAGACTTCAGACCTGTAGCCAGAATGTGTGTGTGTGTGTGTGTGTGTGTGTGTGTGTGTGTGTGCGTGTGTGTGTGTATGAAAGAAAGAGAGAATGAGTAAGCAATTAAGAATTCATAACAGGGATCATAAGTTCAAATACCTAGGGGAACAAGGTAATAATAGCAGTAAGTGGAACAAGCCCGTCCTCAGACTGTGATGATGGGGACTTTCCAGTGGGTTCTTACTGTTTCCATGTGGGAATGTAGACCTAGTATTACCGTAACTTCCTACTTTTAAGATAACCTGTAAATCTCTATTTTTATATGAACTCATCTAAATGCTATTTTGTCTAAACATTTTTGTCTAAAGACCATATTTGGATCTTATGGCTTTTAAAAAGATTAGCATAGTTATTCATATAATGCAGAAAGAAGGAATTTTTTTTAAATTTCTAAGCACATATGAAATCTATCATAATATACAACACACAGAAAGTAATTTCCTCAAGACCACATAGCCAGGAAATGGCAGAGCTGAAACCAGAGGACTGGTTTCCTGGCTGAGTCTTGAGCCTTTTTACTCCTCTGGCCACCTCCCTGACAGGACTAAGTTATCACAATAGAAGGTTTAGAGAACATGTTATCCCTGATAGGGCCTTTTTACTCTTTCTTCTATAGGTTGGCTTCTAATTCCCCAGTCTGGAGCTACATTATATCCTATTGATTAGCAGTAATCCTGGACTCTGATTCCTTAAATAAAGATGGCATATCTTCATAGCTCCTAAAGCGTCTTGGTTGACACTTTCTCATTAGGATGTCCTTGGAGCACTCTAATCTGGCTCCATTTACAACATCAGGAAGTGACAGGTGAGTCCAGGTAGGCTCAGGTAAGAAAGTTGTTTGGATGTCTGTTTGGCCACAGTGGTGCAGATTCCATGTTGTGGCTTGACAGTTATTGGTACCTAATGGTATTATGGGCTGCCCTAAATTCTCTGTCTCTCACAAAGGGCCCTTATATTCCCTGTCAATGTTAGCTTCTGGTAAGAGGTACAGAGAGTGCAGAGGTGAATTGAGTCTAGGTGATGACCGCCCTGATTCACCCCCAGCAAAACTTCAGACTATTTGTTTAGTTCAAACTGATATACATCTACCAAGCACATATTCTGAACAAGGTATTTTACTGTGAGGAGACTTTTAAAGTGATTAACTCACAACTCTTTCCTTGTGGAAAATCATAATGTAGTCAGTGAGAGAGATAATACATATGATATGAGAGATGTCTCTGGGTCTCTATCAATTGTGCCCCAAGGACTCAGCCCCCTGCCTTTACTAGAAATTGCCAAATGCCAATGACCACCTGTAATTTCCTCCTACAATTTCCCCCCAATTTGGCATCAGCAGAAAACATACTCTCTAGGTTCCCCTTTCACATTGTTCCCCACAAGTTTTCTTTCCCAAACATTAATGTACATACCAGTCATCTAAGGTCTTGGTAAAATGCAGATTCTCACTTAATAGGCTTGCAGCAGGGCATGAGATTCTGCAATTCTAGTTACTTTCCAGGTGATGCTTATGCTGTTAGCACTGTACCACACTCTGAGTAACAAGGAAAAGAACATATTTAAACCAACTTAGACACATTAAGGGCTTAATGTAAATCACAAAAAAGAATCAAATAAGGAAAGCAAATACAAAGATGTTAAATGGCTCCAGAATCTTGTAGAGCTCTACCAGTCACAGTTTAGGGCCGCTTATCATCGTTCTTCCTCAGAAGCTTCTCTGGATTCTTGCTCTTCATTCATACCTGAAGATAGAGGCCATCAATTCTCCAAACAATAACAAAAGGATTCCTACCTACTCTCTGAAATGCAGGCCTCCTCTTCCTTAAAAGCAGATATGCTGTGGTATATTAGATCCCCTTTAGGGATTAATTGATAGACTGACTAATTAATTAATGTAACTTAAGGACTAGGAAGTAAAGGGAAATATCTCCTCTTTGAAAGAAATATTGCCCTCCTCCTACGACAATTTATTGTAGAGAAAATGGAACTTCCACCTCTGCCCCATCATTTAGACTTTAGACTCAGTTTTCCAGGACTTTTATTCTAATCTGCCGAGTTTTTACACAATACACAATGGGATTCATCAAAGGTGGTACCAACAAGAATGCATCAGCTATCAGAATCATAGCCAAAGGGGATTTATGCTTGGCAAAGCAATGCATGGTAGCCAAGGTGATGATGGGCACATAGAAGATGAGCACAGCACAATTATGGGACACGCAGGTATTAAGAGCTTTAAGTCTCTCCCCATGGGATGCAATACCCAATAGAGTCTTCAGGATGAAGACATAGGAAACCGCAATGAACACACTGTCTGACATCATGCAGAGTGCGACAAACAGACCATAGTAAGAGTTAACCCTATTGTCAGAGCAGGCCAGTTTCATGACATCCTGGTGGAGGCAGTAGGAGTGTGAGAACAGGCGTTTATTACAGTACCTGAGTTTCTTTAAAGTGAAAGGAAGAGGAAGAACTAGTAGAATGCTTTTGATAGCAAATGTCAGTCCGATATGCAAAACTCTGGAGCTGGTAAGAATGGAGGCTATACCTCAGGGGGTGCAAATGGCTAGAAAGCGATCAAAGGACATGATCAGAAGCACCGAGGATTCCATGTCTGTGAACCTGTGGATGAAAAATCCCTGGGCAATACATGCATCAGCAGAAATCTCCATGGCATTAAATAAGAAGATCCTCAGCATGGACGGAAGAGAAGAGAAAGACAAGCCCAGGTCAGACAGAGCCAGCATGGAGAGGAAATAGTACATGGGCTCATGCAGGGAAGGCTCTGTCCTGATGACAAATAGGATGGTGCAGTTGTCCAGGATGGCCAGGAGGTACATGAAGCAGATGGGGATAGAGATCCAAATGTGCACATACTCAAGCCCTGGGATCCCCATTAACAGGAAGGTGGAGATTTCAAATTCTGAGGTACTGAAAGCAAACATCACAAATAGGTCTCTCATTTATATGCTCCTGGTAGATAAATAACATTAACAACAAATAAATTAAATATAGCTCATCCTTAGGTATCAAGCAATAATGTAATATAACTTCTTCTATATGAAGAAAAATGCAGAGTAGATTTAAGCAGGTTCTTGATGATATTCAAGACTTTATACTCTTCAAGTCTATCTTCGTTCCCTGACATACTCCTAAACAACTCAATAGCTTGGAAGCAACAAGGTGTTTGATAAACTTTTTTATTAAAACTACACTTTTTGAGATTTATGCATCAAGTAAGCTAAGTTCAGTACATTGCAATCAGGAAAAACTATAACACCCTGAATGTGGTCATTGGTCATATACTCATACAAATCACGGTGCTATAGTAGTAGGAGTTAAAGGAGGCCTCTTATATTATTGTTCATGCTACATTATGTGTGAAAATATAAAATGGATCTACCACAGAGTTTGGCAAACTAATGTGCAGAGCCAAATTCAACCCATGCCTTATTTTTGTACAACCATGAGAGTTTTAAAAATATTTTTAAAGAATGTTCTTAAAGAGGAGAAGAAAAAGCATATATGACAGAGACAAATATGTGGCCTGAAAAGTCTAAAAGATTTACTTTCTGGCCATTTACAGAAAAAGCTTCTTGACTCCTGTACAAGAAAATTATCCATCCAAGCACAAGCACACAGACACGAACAATCACAGTAGAATGAGTATGGTAGGAGTGGAGTATGGGTCAAAGGGAACTCCAAATTTAAGAGTAATGTTTTATTTTTCATTTTTAAAAAGCCAATAACATGTGAAGCAAATACACAGATGTTTTAAATTTTCCCAAAAGAATTGCAAAAACACAGGGCAATGCTCTGTACTTTTCTATATTCTTTTAATTCTTCCCCCTCCTAATTGTCTTACACAACACCACTCCCAGAACCATAAACCACCGAGAGATTTCCGGGACCAAACACTATTCACCAGCACATTACTGTAGCCTGAGGCAGTCTGAGTGAACACAGCAGGGAGCAGAGGAAGGACACCTCTGACACCAGCTATCATCCCCCAAGGGGCGAGCTGCTTGCTAGTAGACCAGAATAAGTGGTGAGGAGGGAATGGCCAAGCGCAAGCATTGGTCTTTTTGTGGGGAGTTAAGGAGTATTTCTTGTCAAGGGTAGAGAAAGAGGGAGTTGCATCCAGATGGAAGAAATTACAGGGTGAAGGGTGGAACTAGAAAGCAGGAAGAAGGGGAGAACAGTTACTAGCTCTTCTCTCTGCTGCCAAAATTTTGAAGGATCTTTGCCTCAACTTGACTGAAGATAGGAACTGTGACAGTTTGTGGTATGTGGGGTGTGTCATATGGAGAAGTGATGAGGCTAGATGAAGAGAACATATTTCAGTACTGAGCACCCATTTTGTCTCAGCCTCTCATATGTGGTGAGTATTTCCTTGACGTGAAGCACATAGCACAGCTGCCATTTGTAGGTGCTTGAAATACTCACATTGTTTCCATGCAATTGCTACTGGCCCAGCTCAGAATGGCCATAGTTCTTGCCCTTCTTTCTCTGTTCTTGGATTCTTTTGCCATTGCTCTTGGCTGTCCAATGTCTACCCTTTAGATTGGTGACTAATTCAGGTTCTTATCTCCGGTATTTGGGCTTGATCCTGCTCATGTTCTTGGTGCCAGCATTACTTACTCACACCTCGGGTAGCTCTCCTTTTAATAGTTCTAAGCCAGAAAAACCCCGGTAGTGCAGCTGACACTCTGCCCTTGTCAGGGGAGTGGGATTCAGAGGGAGAAAAGTGATAATACACTTTTTATCCATTCTTGTTCAAAAGTCTCCTCAAAATGGTCACTTCCAAGATTCCATGTCTGAGGTCTTTTTGACAAGCTACCAACCTAATTCAGGTACCAAAGAAATGACTTACTATTGATAACATTGTCTTTTCAACTGTGTTCACCATGTAAATACAAAGATGTACCCCATCCCACATATGTTCCCTAAACTTTTCAGCTCTCAGTGTTGTCCCAAATGCGGTTTGATCCCTTAGGCTAGACAACCCATGAAGCATTTTTACCTCTAGCTTTCTCAAAGGCATAGGTTAATCTTTATAAATTTCAGAGTTTTCATTAGGAAACATAAAATAATCTTAGGGAAATTGAATTTGAGTCTCTAGGACACCTACCAGGCTCCTGGGTTCCTTACCCCCAGCAAGGGTGAAAAGGTTTCAGATTCTTCAGGTTCTGTAACTTCTCTGCTTCAGCACCATAGTGGGAATCCATATTCTTATATAGACCCTCATACTCTTTCCTAGCATAAGCACATCCTCCTAGAATTAACAGGCACTTAATCCCCTGGGAACAATGACTCTCTAACTTCATCATCATCTGTCAATAGCAGGCTCTCCTAAGAAATGCAGAAAGCAGGCTCTGACTCACAGTCACGGATTTAATTAACTCTTGAGATTCTGTTCCCACATCAGGTACAGGCTTTGAGAAGAGACTGTCTCAGACATTGATAAGGTGGCCTATATCCAGCTATTGCTACAAAAGTGTATGCCTTAATAGACTCAATCTAAGACTGTCACAGACCTTACATGGAATTCTGCCCACAGATATGTTCTGTTTGGTCATCACAACAACTACTCTTCTAAATGTGAGTGGATTTAGGTAGGTCACAGCTTTCAAATTTATCATTGACTCCTCCTTTCTTCATTGTCTTATATCCAGTCCCTTCACATTTATTGGCCAGTGAAGGCATTTAATCTCATAAAATAGAAAGGAAAGCCCAGAATCACAAACATTCTGATATCTTAGAACCTCGAAGTCAGAAGTATCAATTTTCATTCAGCCCTCAACTTTGAAAATTGGAAATAAATAAAAAGTATAATTCTGGTGGTACACTTAGGAGGACATATGATTTTCAGAGACAGAATAGAAAAGAAGATCTAGTTAAACATCTTTAGCCTGAAACAAAGTAACAACAGATAAATGAACTGATTTACATAAGCCTACAATGATCATTTGGTCTTCAGATTAATATAATGATGAGCTACAGCCATCAGCATAAGTCAGGCAGAAAATTAGAGAAAAGAGGCTTATAATTTGATAGTGAAAATTGATTTTCCACATTCTAATATATATATATGTATGTATATATATGTATGTATTATAGTCAGAGCATTAAATAAAGTAATAAAAATTCTTAAACTTGGTGTACTTAATCCAGCATCTGTCTGGGATCGTAATGGAAATATATGGCTCAATTATGTCTACGTTACATCCTCCCAGAATTCCTTGACATATATCTGCATTATTCTGAGTTGAACATTCCTTGATCTCTAGATCCAGAAATGGCATTAAGGTCACCAGGAGGAAAAGCAGCTGGATCTAGAAAAAAATACTGGTGTTTTGTTTTGTTTTTTGTTTTGTTTTTTTTCAGGGAGCAAGGCAGTGAGAACTCTGCCCCTAGGAGGGCTAAATTTAGATAAAAGGCAAATTTACCTAAGAAAATTTAGGTAAAAGATTAAACAAAATGTATTATCCTCCCCCTGTTTTTCTTTCTCCAATTCAAATTGCTGCCCCAGCCCTTCCTTCTTCATTTCTTCCCTTCCTTTATTCCTCTTTTTTTATTTATTGTTAGTATTATAATTTTAATGTAAAAATCTATGAATTTCACAATGACAAATATTCCTTATAAAAGGAGTTGCTCTCATGGCCCTCTCTGAGACCACTTCTATGTGCTTTATATGCTTGTATGACTTTCCCCATTGTCCTGGAGCTACCTCCACCCTTTCTAAAGCACTTGGCTCATGGAAACCTTTTTCTGAACCATTTCTCTTCTCTGAGGTTAAAAAAAAAAAAAGGTAAAGAAAAAGAAGTTGATAAGTATGCCACCCTAATTGATTTATGGAATTAAATGGGGAAGTAGAGCTTGTACCAGAAAAGAACAAGGGTGGCTTTTCAGTTCAACCGGAAAGATGGCTCAAACCTCACTTGGAGGCAACCAGCCTTCTGTCAACCTACAACCTCTCCTGGTGAAAACATCAGGGTTTGAGTTTATGTCGTGAATCAGTTTCTTTTGGCCTTATTGTCCAGTCGTTGTTGCAACAACCAGATCCATCACTCATTGGCTGGCTTCACACAGGGAGAACATGATAACCTCTTGCCTTAGGCCTGCATTGTGCTCCTTTTGCTTCTTGCCCCAGGGCTGACACTGAGGCAAGACCCATTCTCAGGTATTCACTTGGTATTCATACATGTGAGAAAGAATGGGGGAATTAACAACTCATAGGATAGACACTGACCGACGATAAATGAGATCCAATGGATAAATGTATCCCTCATTTTTCTGGATGGACTCTCATGAGATGTATTTGATAAGGCTTCAGAGTTGGGTCTGCAGGAATAGTCCATAGTCACCCATAAAGGTGACTGACTCATTATTTATTTACCATCTCTCAGCTCCAAATTCCTTTTTGTCTGTTCTATGATTATGGTGTTGGACTCTGTAAATACTTTTATTTTGTCAACTGATACAATGTTAAGACTTGTCAGTGGAAGGCGGTGGAGGAACACAGGAGTGAGAAGGAGTTTTCTCTTCCTGGTTTCTGTGTGCTTTGTTGGCCGGACTCCCACAGAACACGCTATTTTTCCATTGTTTGGCACTGTGTGGTTTCTTCAGTACTCAGTTCCAGCAGTGCACAGCTTCCTCCAGTATTAGCCACTGAGCTTGTCCTCCATTCTTCACTGGGACAACAGGGACATAACCAAAGGCCCAGAGAGTATGTAGCAGCACTCTAGCTGAGGGAACATCTCCTACCTCTTCTCCTTAGCCCTGGGTATGTGTATATAAATCGGGGCAGCACAGGGCTAGCCATCTAGCCACCCAACCCTCCTCTCAAAAGGGCAGCCTGGAGCTACCCCTGCCTGAGCCTCACATGGAAATGTATTATAGTCCTATAAAGGGCACTCTCTCCATATCCCAGTTCCAGCAGTGCCCAGCAGTCATAAGCTTGTCTGGCACACAGAGCTCAGAGACTTGGCACCTTTCTTGGCATTCCCAGAGGGCAGATTGTTTTGCAAGCTTCACCAATAGACACCTTAGTAACTTCACAGGCTCAAAATTTACTTAAAAAAGTAAATCTGTCCATTTACATATGTACTTGTTCCTTGAGGAAAGGAAAATACCCAAATTCCTCGAGGATTATTAGACATGGGATATCATTTCTCACTGATAATAGGCAATGAAACATGTCATCATGATCTTTTTTGATTAAAGTATGAGATTATTGGGGCAGGATGATTAATGGAATTATTAACAAATTTTATCTCACAGTGAACACAATGATTTTCATACCTGTGGTTATTCCCCAGAGCCCTAAGTATATAATTGGTTATATTACACTTAGGAGCTGGAAAAACTTTCATGTTACCACATCTGTGAAGTTGCAACCATTACAGTAGGAAAGACAAAGTACAAAGTCAAAGTAAGCACAAATAAATTTTGTGAATAGTTGTCCCAGAATTCCATGACACTTATCACTGTATTATAGATGCCTCTCCATTAATTCACATTCATGGTCTCACTGAAGGTTCTGCTAAGTTACTGGAAGAGAAGGAAAACTTCAGGCTTGGTTTATGGATGGACTGGTGGGCAAGTTGGTACTAACCAGAAGTAGAATACAGTGGCACAACAGCCTCACACATGGGTGGCCATTAAAAAAAGAGAGAGAGAGTACTGAAGGAAAATTCCCATAATGGACAATGCTCTTGGTTGTTAACTTAGAAAGAGAGGTTGTCTAAGGTATGTGGATATACATGGACTTCTGTACTTTGCTGAAAGGCTTGGATAGTTGGTCAGTGAATGGAACTAGCAAACTTGAAAGAAGAGAGATAAGGAAGTCTATAGAAGATGTATGTGAAATACATACTGAAGTGGACACAGAGGGTGAAAATCTTTGTATCTTGTGCTAATACCCATCAAACAGTACCCACCTCAGAGGAGAAACTCAATAATCAGATAGAAAGAAACTACATGTAAATATCAGCAAGCTTTGGCTACACTACTGCTGATCCAGTGGGCCCACAGATGGAGTAATAATGGCAGAGATAGAGATAAAACATGAGCCAAAAGTATGAATTCCCTTTTATTAAGGTTAATTTTGGAGAAATTGTGTAATCTTCATTCCTGGATTGTTAGTAATACTATTACCAACTTTTAAAGTTCAGCTAACAGCAGCAAGAACTGATCCTGAGCATTTGATATGGCATTTTGTATGTATATCAGATATAAGAAAGGGCAACATAACTACCTATATATGATCCAATGTTGAATTACATTGATATGCTTATAAGATACACTCTATAGAATGACTATTTTTAGAGTTAACCAAGAATTTTAAGAAGAGAAAAATTAATTAAAGTGCCTTTTGGATATCATTCAGAAAAGAACAACAGGTTTATTAACAAAGTTTCCTACATTAAATCTGGACTTTTTGAATTGTATGCAATCTGAATGAATACTTTATTCAGGTCTCATACTACTTGCAAATACGAATGGTTGTTTACATACATTATCTCACTTTACCTTGAAAACAAAACATAATTTAAGTGATATTAATATGAACTCACAGACAAGGAAACCAAGCAAATATCACACAAACTGTAAGGTACTTAGTTTAAGATTGTTGGAAGAGTATCTAGGCCCTTTGGGGCAATTACCCCATTCTACCAAAGCATTCATTCATAAATGGCTTTCTCTCTACTCTGAGTTAACTAGGAACTAGTGATTAGATTTGTTGCTGCTTCTGAATTAAGACCTTGATAATAGCCTTTCGAATCTACTTAGTCTTCACACTGTAGATGATAGGGTTGAGCACAGGAGGGATGAGAAGACATTGGCCATGATGGTATAGACAAATGGAGGTGCTGAATGGCCATAGCGATGGACAAATGACAAGCTGATGAGGGGGATGTAGAAGATGGCAACAGCACTAATGTGGGATATGCGGGTGTTGAGGGCTTTTTGCCGCCCCTCTGAGGAGGCAATGCTGATAACAGATTGGATGATCAGTACATAGGAGAGCAAGATGCAAGGGCAATCAAACCCAGTTGTGGAGAAAATTGCAAACAGACCGAAGATGTTGTTGATTCTGTTGTCTGTGCATGAGAGTCGAATGAGATCAACATGGTAGCAATAAGAATGGGAAAGGACCACAGCACTGCAGAAGGACAGCCTCTTAACAAAGAGCACCACTGGTAACACGACAGCAACGTTTCTTATCAAGATGCTCATTCCAATCCGGGCAATCCTGGCATTGGTGAGAATGGTGGTGTATCTCAATGGATCACAGATGGCTATAAAATGATCAAAGGCCACGGCCAGCAGGACCCCAGACTCCATGAAAGTAAATCCATGGAGAAAGAACATCTGGGCAATGCAGGCATTTAAGGCGATTTCTCAGGCTTCAAACCAGAAGACATCAAGGGTAGTGAAAAGTGTGCATAGGGATAAGCTCAGGTCTGTGGCTGAAATCATAGAGAGGAAATAACACATGGGTTCATGGAGGTTCGGCTCACAGAGGACCACAAATAGGATCATGCTGTTCCCAGAGAGGGCAATGACATACAGGAGACAAAAAGGGATGGAGATCCAAACCTGGGCTGCTCTCAGGCCCGGGATACCCATCAGGATGAAGGTCAGAGGTTGAGCATTGGTATTATTGAGGGCCAACATAATGAGGGGCTGAGAAGACAGGGATATTTGAATAACTGAACACATAATAAATATGTAGCTATCACTTAGAACATCTTTCTGGCACTCTCACATTCACTGAATTACTACTGCTGATTCTCTAAGAATTTTAGTTTTTTCTGAGCTTTCTAGTACTGGATGCTTCTCTCCATGCTTCTCCTCATTTATTAAAAAGAGAAGATTCTCTGAATTATGCCACATCAAATTTTCTTAAGTCTGTATTCCCTTTGGTGACAACAAACATCACAATTAAGTCATCCCTGCCTATAAAAGTTCCCAGTAAAATATTTAAACAATTTGAGAAAATTGGTCTAGAGTATTTTTTTTACTGAAGTATAATTTAACATACAGTGTTATATTAGTTTCAGGTGTACAACATAATAATATAATGATTTTCAGTATTTTTTGAAAATAAATTACTAATCCTGAAATAAAGCACTGAAAAAATCAAGTCACATTTGAAATGTGGATATTATTAGTTTTTCCAGGGAAATATTCTGAAGAATGCCAAAGACATCCCCAAGACACATATGTTTACATATGTGAATTCAAGGTGGTCCAAAGAACTACCCTAACAAAAATAATTATAACTCCCATTTGTTGAAAGTTCTCTGTGTTATTGATATTTTATATGCATTATGTAATTTCATCCATACACTAACTCTAGGAGGTAGATAGCAGTATATTTTGCATATGAGGAAACTAAGACTCAAAAATTAATCGCCCAAGGTTATCTTTATATAGCACTACGTAATTGTTGAGAGAAACCATATATAACACAAAGGTGGAGGAAGAAAGAAAGAGAGAAAGAGAGGGAGGGAGGGAGGGAGGGAGTGAGAGAGGGAGGGAGGGAGGAAGGGAGGAAGGGAGGAAGGAAAGAAAGAAAGGAAGAAAGAAAGAAAGAAAGAAAGAAAGAAAGAAAGAAAGAAAGAAAGAAAGAAAGAAAGAAAGAAAGAAAGAAAAGAAAGAAGGAAGGAAGGAAGGAAGGAAGGAAGGAAGGAAGGAAGGAAGGAAGAAGGAAGGAAGGAAGGAAGGAAGGAAGGAAGGAAGGAAGGAAGGAAGGGAGAAAGAGAGAAAGAGAGAAAGAGAAAGAAAGAAAGAAAGAAAGAAAGAAAGAAAGAAAGAAAGAAAGAAAGAAAGAAAGAAAGAAAGAAAGAAAGAAAGAAAGAAAGAAAGAAAGAAAAAGAAAGAAAGAAGAAAGAAAGAAAGAAAGAAAGAAAGAAAGAAAGAAAGAAAGAAAGAAAGAAAGAAAGAAAGAAAGAAAGAAAGAAAGAAAAAGAAAGGAAGAAGAAAGGAAGGAAGGAAGGAAGGAAGGGACGGAGGGAGGGAGGGAGAAATTGAGAGACAGTGAGGAGAGGGAGGGAGGAAGGGAGGAAAGGAAGGAAGAAAGAAAGCTAGAAAGCAAACATTGCCATTATTTTAACGTAGTGCAGTAAGCATTACATTTTGATACATAGCATAGGCTGCTCCTGAATCCACAAAGAACTACAACAGCCATCATTTCTTGAACACATACCATGTGCCAGATGCAACCATCTTCATACCCATAATCTCATGGAATCATCACAATCATCCAACAAAATACAAAAAGTTGTTTTCCCTAATATTTTTATGAGGAAACTGATGTTTAAAGCGATTAAGTAATTTTCCCAAATACTCAGAAAAGCTGCAGTTGGAACCCCGCATATGGGACTCCAGCACCTTCATTCAATAAAGCTGAGGAATCATAGGAGGAATCTCTAAACCAGTCTGACAAAATGTCCCTGACAAACATTTTTCAGATTTGTGCCTTCCAGAGACACATTTTGGTCAATGTGGCATCTCTGGAGTAGAGTCTTCAGTTTCAGGTGTTAATTCCCTATGAATTATGTAAACATGAAGCTTTTTAGGCTTCCAGGGAAAGGAATTTTATCATTGATAGTCTCTGTGTGCAAAGGGCCAAAGAATCAGGTGTTGAGGCTACACCCACTATGGAAAATAATAGCAAAATAGAATGGCCAGATTCGGTTGACTCATTTTTGTGGTCCTCTCATTTATCCAACACTTACGTATTATGCTGAGGATACTTTCTTTCTGGAAATTCTCTCTCCTCATGTATTGGCACTAGTCTCTATTACTTGTCTCCCACCACTCAGCAATTTCTCTCTCTGGCTTCCCACCCCGCACCCAAAGAACCTTAACTTTGGAATCCTTCAGGCACCTGCCCTTTGTCCATTCTCAATTCATTTAAATAATTATCTCACCCATTTTTACAGTTTCATCTTGCACCTATTTAATGAAAAATTTCAAATAGATATCTGAAGGCAGCTGTGGTTTCCAGGTTCTTAAAGATTAGAACTTCCTTCTGAACGTTGCCATACATATTTCTCATGAGTAAATCAAATTCAATATTTCAAAAACCAAATTGATCATTTTGCCCTACAATTTTTCTTACTCCTATATATTCTGAATAAAGCTTATAATTTTCATAAAAATTAACCAATTCTCTAAGTCAGAACTCTGGGAATTGTCCTGTACACATATCTTTCCCAATCAATCACCGAGTCCCACCTACTTAAACTTTAATGACTTTCTTCTTCCACCTCTTCTTTATTTAAGCACAAAATAATCTCTTTCAGATCTGCAAACTATATAACCTAGTCTATTAATTAACCTACAAATAATAATGTATTATAAATATAAGATGTCAAGGTCTCCAAAGCAATAACAACATCCATTTATTAAGCATCTTCTCTATGCCAGAAAAATAAAAATGAGAAAATTCTTTAAACTGAATAAAAATGGGAAAACCACATATGAAAATCTGTACAGCAAGACACTGGAGTGCATGTGTAGTCTGAAGAATATACATTTGTTAGGAAAACAAGGATATAAATTATTTTTTTCAATATAAGATGCTAGGAAAATATTTAAATAAATGTGAGAAGAAGCAGTTAACAAAGGTTAAGAGCACAAATGAATGAGTTAACAATAAAACCAAAGTTGATTACTTAAAGAGAAAATAAGTGAACTTTTTTCAAGAGTGGTCAAGAAAATTTTAGAAAAAGTGTGATTAACTGCATGAGAAATGAAAAAGAAAAAGTATTGAGAAACAAAACTTTAAATATAATGGTATAGTATGCATAAGTATAACAATATATTTGGCAACAGATACAAAATGGACAACTTTATAGAAAAACATCAATCACCAAACTCATTCAAGAAATCAAAACCAGCAGTGGAAATGTCAATGACGGGAAAAACTCCCACAACCAAATTTAAAGAAAAAAAAAGTAGAGTATTTCTATCTTTCACAAATTCTAGTAGAGTGGAAAAGAGGGAATTTTGCTTCCCCAGCAAGGATCATTTTTCAATGCCTGGAGACAGTTTTGGTTGTCACAACTGGGGAGGGAGTGCCACTGGCATCTAGTGGGTTTATGCCAGGGATGCTTACATCCTAAAATACACAAGACAACAAAGAACTATCCAACCCAGGATGTGAACAGGGCCGAGGTTGAAAAGCCTTATTCTCGAGCATATAAACAAATGGAAAGCTAGTTATCTAATTACTTAGAATGACACATGCAAACATTAAAAATAACTTTTTAGCAAGTCAGATGTAACTGTGCTTTTAAAGAATATGCACTTTGAAACAGTGGACTTTGTCTTATGAATGAAAGATTTATTCAACTCAAGAAATCTATTAATGGTATGGCTATACAAAAAGATTAATGGAGAAAAAACCTGGTCAAGGGATGAGAAAAAATCAGAAAATTCAATGGCAATTCAAGATAAAATTCTTAATATTTAGGAAGGAAATGAGTTCCTGAATGAAAGACATCTTCTAGAAATTTGGAGCAAACATATTTACTGGTGACCTATTAAAAACATTTCTATTAAAGTCATTAAAAGATAAAGATACCTACTATCACAACTACTATTCAACATTCTATGAAAAAGTCTTAATAAATGAGAAAAAACAAGTAAATGAAAGTAGAGTGTTACTTTTGAAAACAAAATTTTTCAAAGTCTTTATTTAGGTTTTAATTGATTCTTTAACTTAGAAATCTCAAAGAACAGACTGCAAACTGTTAAAATAGAGTTCACCAAATTGCCCACATAGATCAATATCACAAATTAATACTTTTTCCTGTTCATAAGAATTAATCACTGAGGAAATTTTATAAAAATAAGTATTTATTTATAATAGCCATAAACTATAAACTGTATTGGTATAACACAATGTCTGTGTTTGGCAGGGAGAAAATAGGTCTCTAAAAATTTATTGAAGAACATTAAAAAAAGTCCTTTATTTCTTTCTTAAATATAAGAATATTCCATAGAGAAAAGATATGAATTCTCCCATGAATATTCTCATAAATTAAAGCATTATCAATCAATAACACAAAAGAGTTTTTTTTTAATTTTTTTATTGTTATGTTAATCACCATATATTACATCATTAGTTTTTGGTGCAGTGTTCCATGATTCATTGTTTGTTCATAACACCCAGTGCTCCATGCAGAACGTGCCCTCCTCAATACCCATCACCAGGATAACCCATCCCCCTCCCCGCTTCCCCTCTAGAACCCTCAGTTTGTTTTTCAGAGTCCATCATCTCTCATGGTTCGTCTCCCCCTCTGACATACTCCCCTTTTCTTCCTCTCCTGTTATCTTCTTCTTTTTCTTTTTTCTTAAAATATGTTGCGTTATTTGTTTCAGAAGTACAGATCTGTGATTCAACAGTCTTGCACAATTCACAGCGCTCACCGTAGCACATACCCTCCCCAATGTCTATCACCCAGCCACCCCATCCCTCCCACCCCCAACCACTCCAGTAACACTCAGTTTGTTTCCTGAGATTAAGAATTCCTCATATCAGTGAGGTCATGTGATACATGTCTTTCTCTGATTGACTTATTTCACTCAGCATAACACCCTCCAGTTCCATCCACGTCGTTGCAAATGGCAAGATCTCATTCCTTTTGATGGCTGCATAATATTCCATTGTGTATATATACCACCTCTTCTTTATCCATTCAACTGTCGATGGGCATCTTGGCTCTTTCCACAGTTTGGCTATTGTGGACATTGCTGCTATAAACATTGGGGTACACGTACCCCTTCGGGTCCCTACATTTGTATCTTTGGGGTAAATACCCAGTAGTGCAATTGCTGGATCGAACGGTAGCTCTAATTTCAACTGTTTGAGGAACCTCCATACTGTTTTCCAGAGCGGTTGCACCAGCTTGCATTCCCACCAACAGTGTAGAAGGGTTCCCCTTTCTCCACATCCCCGCCAACATCTGTTGTTCCCTGACTTGTTAATTTTAGCCATTCTGACGGGTGTGAGGGGGTATCTCATTGAGGTTTTGATTTGGATTTCCCTGATGCCGAGCGATGTTGAGCACTTTTTCATGTGCCTGTTGGCCATTTGGATGTCTTCTTTGGAGAAATGTCTGTTCATGTCTTCTGCCCATTTCTTGATTGGATTATTTGTTCTTTGGGTGTTGAGTTTGATAAGTTCTTTATAGATTTTGGATACTAGCCCTTTATCTGATATGTCATTTGCAAATATTTTCTCCCATTCTGTCGGTTGTCTTTTGGTTTTGTGGACTGTTTCTTTTGCTGTGCAAAAGCTTTTTATCTTGATGAAGTCCCAATAGTTCATTTTTGCCCGGGCTTCCCGTGCCTTTGGCGATGTTTCTAGGAAGAAGTTGCTGTGGCTAAGGTCGAAAAGGTTGCTACCTGTGTTCTCCTTTAGGATTTGGATGGACTCCTGTCTCGCGTTTAGGTCTTTCAACCATTTGGAGTCTATTTTTGTGTGTGGTATAAGGAAATGGTCCAGTTTCATTCTTCTGCATGTGGCTGTCCAATTTTCCCAACACCATTTGTTGAAGAGACTGTCTTTTTGCCATTGGACATTCTTTCCTGCTTTGTCAAAAATAAGTTGACCATAGAGTTGAGGGTCCATTTCTGGGCTCTCGATTCTGTTCCATTGATCTATGTGTCTGTTTTTGTGCCAGTACCCAACTGTCTTGATGATGACAGCTTTGTAATAGAGCTGGAAGTCCGGAATTGTGATGCCGCCAGCTTTGCTTTTCTTTTTCAGTATTCCTCTGGCTATTCTGGGTCTCTTCTGGTTCCATACAAATTTTAAGATTATTTGTTCCATTTCTTTGAAAAAAGTGGATGGTATTTTGATGGGGATTGCATTGAATGTGTAGATTGCTCTAGGTAGCATTGACATCTTCACAATGTTGATTCTCCCAATCCATGAGCATGGAACGTTTTTCCATTTCTTTGTGTCTTCTTCAATTTCTTTCATGAGTATTTTATAGTTTTCTGAGTACAGATCCTTTGCCTCTTTGGTTAGATTTATTCCTAGGTATCTAATGGTCTTGGGTGCAATTGTAAATGGGATAGACTCCTTGATTTGTCTCTCTTCTGTCTTGTTGTTGGTGTATAGGAATGCCACTGATTTCTGTGCATTGATTTTATAGCCTGCTACTTGACTGAATTCCTGTATGAGTTCTAGCAGTTTTGGGGTGGAGTCTTTTGGGTTTTCCACATACAGTATCATATCATCTGCAAAGAGTGAGAGTTTGACTTCCTCTTTGCCGATTTGGATGCCTTTGATTTCTTTTTGTTGTCTGATTGCTGTGGCTAGGACTTCTAATACTATGTTGAATAGCAGTGGTGAGAGTGGACATCCCTGCCGCGTTCCTGACCTTAGGGGAAAGGCTCTCAGCCTTTCCCCATTGAGAATGATACTCGCTGTAGGTTTTTCATAGATGGCTTTTATGATATTGAGGTATGTACCCTCTATCCCTATACTCTGAAGAGTTTTGATCAAGAAAGGATGTTGTACTTTGTCAAATGCTTTTTCTGCATCTATTGAGAGGATCATATGATTCTTGCTCTTTCTTTTGTTAATGTATTGTATCACGTTGATTGATTTGCGGATGTTGAACCAGCCTTGCAGCCCAGGAATAAATCCCACTTGGTCGTGGTGAATAATCCTTTTAATGTACTGTTGGATCCTATTGGCTAGTATTTTGGTGAGAATTTTTGCATCCATGTTCATCAAGGATATTGGTCTGTAATTCTCTTTTTTGATGGGGTCTTTGTCTGGTTTTGGGATCAAGGTAATGCTGGCCTCATAAAATGAGTTTGGAAGTTT
>NW_027397097.1:968223-970534 GCF_003265705.2 Callorhinus ursinus
ATGTGATCAATTCTGGAGAATGTTCCATGGGCACTAGAGAAGAATGTGTATTCCGTTGCTTTGGGATGGAATGTTCTGAATATGTCTGTGAAGTCCATTTGGTCCAGTGTGTCATTTAAAGTCTTTATTTCCTTGTTGATCTTTTGCTTAGATGATCTGTCCATTTCAGTCAGGGGGGTGTTAAAGTCCCCCACTATTATTGTATTGTTGTCAATGTGTTTCTTTGCTTTTGCTTTTAATTGCCTTATATAATTGGCTGCTCCCATGTTCGGGGCATAGATATTTACAATTGTTAGATCTTCTTGTTGGATAGACCCTTTAAGTAGGATATAGTGTCCTTCCTCATCTCTTATTACAGTCTTTGTTTTAAAATCTAGTTTGTCTGATATAAGGATTGCCACCCCAGCTTTCTTTTGGTGTCCATTAGCATGGTAAATGGTTTTCCACCCCCTCACTTTCAACCTGGGGGTGTCTTTGGGTCTAAAATGAGTCTCTTGCAGACAGCATATCGATGGGTCTTGTTTTTTAATCCAATCTGATAGCCTGTGTCTTTTGATTGGGGCATTGAGCCCATTTACATTCAGGGTAACTATTGAAAGGTATGAATTTAGTGCCATTGTATTACCTGTAAGGTGACTGTTAACTGTCTGTTGTCTGTGTTCGTTTCTGCTCTTTGCTGCTTTTAGGTTCTCTCTTTGCTTAGAGGAGCCCTCTCAATATTTCTTGGAGGGCTGGTTTCGTGTTTGCAAATTCCTGTAGTCTTTGTTTGTTCTGGAAGCTTTTTATCTCTCCTTCTATTTTCAATGATAGCCTAGCTGGATATAGTATTCTTGGCTGCATATTTTTCTCCTTTAGTGCTCTGAAGATATCTTGCCTGTCCTTTCTGGCCTGCCAGGTCTCTGTGGATAGGTCTGTTGCCAATCTAATGTTTCTACCATTGTAGGTTACATATCTCTTCTCCCGAGCTGCTTTCAGGATTTTCTCTTTGTCTTGAGACTCGTAAGTTTTACTATTAGATGTCGGGGTGTTGACCTATTATTATTGATTTTGAGAGGGGTTCTCTGTGCCTCCTGGATTTTAATGCCTGTTTCCTTCCTCACATTAGGGAAGTTCTCTGCTATAATTTGCTCCAATATACCTTCTGCCCCTCTCTCTCTCTCTTCTTCTTCTGGGATCCCAATTATTCTAATGTTGTTTCCTCTTATCGTATCACTTATCTCTCAAATTCTGCCCTCGTGATCCTGTAATTGTTTCTCTCTCTTTTTCTCAGCCTCTTTATTTTCCTTCATTTGGTCTTCTATATCGCTGATTCTCTCTTCTGCCTCATTTATCCTAGCATTTAGTGCCCCCATTTTGGATTGCACGTCATCAATAGCCTTTTTGATTTCGATTTGGTTAGATTTTAGTTCTTTTATTTCTCCAGAAAGGGTTTCTCTAATAACTTCCACGCTTTTTTCAAGCCCAGCTAGTATCTTTAAAGTCATGATTCTGAACTCTAGGTCCGACATCGTACTAATGTCCGTACTGAGTAGGTCCCTGGCTGACGGTACTACCTCTTGTTCTTTTTGCTGAGGTGATTTCTTTCGTCTTGTCATTTTGTCCAGAGGAGAATAGATGAATGAGAGAACAAAATGCTAACAGGTTTACAACGTCCCCAGCAAATATACTGTATACAAATCAGAAAAGACCTGAAACCAGGGGAAAAGAAAGGGAAAGAAAGAAAAAAGAAAGAGAAAAAAAAAAGGAAAAAAAAAGGATAAAAACAAAAACAGAACAATACAAAAAAAGCAGAATGTGATCAAATATGATCAGGCTATTGCATAGATCAGTGCCACACACTAGATTTTGGGCGTATTTTGGTCTGTTAGAAAAAAGTGCCTCCTAAAATTTTAACGGAAGAAAGACATATATGTACAAAATAAGGGTTGATACAATGAAGGGATGGAAGATGACTGTAAAGATGAAAATTATAAAGGATTTTATAAAAGGACTTGGTAAGATAAGTTGTTTGAAAAAAGAAAGAAGATTTAAGAAAAAAAAAAAAGGAAAAAGGGAGAGAATGTGATCAGGCAGGAGACTAGAACAAAGCCATACACTAGTGATTTAGGGTATATTTTGATCTGTTAGAAGAAACTGTACCCCAAAATTTTAAAGAGAGAACAACTTATATATATATGCCAAAAATAAGGGTAACTACTATGAAGGGATAAAATATGACTCTAAAAATGAAAAATAAAAAAAAATTTTTTTTTTTTAAAAAGGGATTGATAAGATGCTGGTTGAAAAAGGGAAAAAGAAAAATAAAAAAAAA
>NW_027397097.1:970634-979201 GCF_003265705.2 Callorhinus ursinus
TTCTGGGGGAGGGGCCTGTTGCTGTGGTTTCCAAATGTCTCTGCCGGAGGCGGAATTGCCTCGCCCTTGTCGGTCCGGGCTAAGGAAGCTGCTCCGGTTTGTTCTCAGGAGCTTTTGTTCCCCGCAAGCTCTCGGTACAGCTTTGGAGGACCAGGGCAGAAATGGTGGCCTCCCAATCTCCACCCGGAGGAGCTGAGAACTCGGGGCCCCGCTCCTCAGTGCGCCCCCAGAGAAAAGCAGTCACTCCCGTGTCCCCGGTCTCCGGCCGCACTCCGTGCTCACCCGGCCTGTGACCGAGCGTTGCTATCTCTGGCACCCGACCCCGCACGGAGTCTCCAAACCCAGCAGATCCCTGCAGTGCGTTCCCGCACCGCTCCTCCCCCGGGAAGGAAGGGGAGTCTCCCCGGATCTGCTGCTTGTTGGGTCCCTGCTGGGGGAGCCGTGCCCCGACTGGGCCGCGGATCACAGTTTATGGCAACCCCAAGCTGAGAGCCCGCGCCTTGGCAACGTCTCTGCAGCCGGCTTCCCCGCTCCGATACCTGGGAGCTCTGCCGCACTCAGGCACCCCCGGTCTCTCTGTGACCCCAAGGGTCCTGAGACCACACTGTCCCGGGAGGATTCCACCCCTGCTTAGCCACTGGAGCGACGTCCCTCAGCGGAGCCGACTTCTAAAAGGTCCGATTTTGTGCTCCGCGGCTCTATCACTTGCCAGAAGCGGCCGACGGAGGCCCCTCCCCCGCCGTCTATCCTCCCGAATATCGCCTCGGATTCACTTCTCCGCATGCCCTACCTTCCAGTAAGTGGTCGCTTCTCTGTTCAGAGAGTTGTTGCTACTCTCCTCTTCGATCTCCTGTTGAGTTCGTAGGTGTTCAGGATGGTTTGATCCCTATTCAGCTGAATTCCTGAGACCAGATGAAATCTAGGTCTCCTACTCCTCCGCCATCTTGCTCCGCCCCTCACAAAAGTTTTTAATGGGTAGTGACAGATGGATCCTAAAATGTATTAGGTACAATAAACGTGCAAATATATTCAGTATAATTTGAAAATGATGAAGGGAGGGGACTTGTTCTTTGATATATCAAAATGTAATATAAAGTTATTATAATAACAAAATATAATATTGTCAAAAGTTTAAAAATATATATCCCCAGAAAAAAAATTGCATTTCAAAAAATTGTGTGAATGAGGATAAAGAATATGATGACAATGGCATCTTATATCACTAGAAAAAAGAACTGATATGTGATAAATGGTGTTTGGTCAATTGGCTAACAATTTATAAAAATATTAAAATATCCCTATTTTACACAGATTTCTGCATTTGGACTAAGAATTTCAAGGTAAAACAAAGCCCTTACAGTAATATTAGAATAAATAAGAGAAAATGAATTTAGGACTTTTTTAGTGAAGGCCTTCTATTTAGGATGAAATTAAAGCTATTAAGTAAAATATTGATACAAAACACTGCATCAAATTTAAATGCCATTGATTGCAAAAGATGCCTGTGAACAAAATAAAACGTACATCATATCATACATGCATTAGAAGGACAAGACCAAAGAATGCTGCTGCATGCACTTCAAACTAGATTATGTGTCTGTTGTTTGTTTGATGACAGTCTGTGCTTTGATCAGTGGTGAGGGAGTTGGGAATAGGAACCATAACACTAAGTAGATTTCTGTGTCCAGAGGTTTTGGTCATGAAGGACATGGTGGACATTGGGATGTATTATTCTGGTCCAATAGCATAATAAAGATGAAGTTAGGTGTCCTTCCTCCTGCACTGATGGGAGGTGAAACCCTGGTGACCCATTCCCATTTAAGACGCCTCATCTGTAAACCTTGAACTTTAAAAATATCCCCGATCTGCCTATTTCCAGTTTGTCTGTGATGGTTGGTCAAATACCAAGATGTATTTGAAGTACTTCTTTCTAAATATAAATGGCTTCTGTGAAGACAGCTATTAGAAAGCTCAGATTACCAGGATCCTGTAAAAAGGTGGAGCTGATGCTAAGTAAAATAACTCAAAAAGCTTATTTCCTAGAAAATGGAGATATGGAAATCAGTCAAATTTAAAATTTGATTGAAACAATAAAATTTACAATAAATGTCAAATTTGGGCCACACAGAATCACAACAACTCACTCCATTTCCTTGACATAACTGAGTGTTTTTCTCCTGGGAATAAATACTTGTTTGCAAACTTGTTGTTGATATCTCACTTAATTTCCACAACATTTAGCTTGTCCCTGCCACTCTGCACCCCTCTTCCCATTATCTGTACCCTTCTACCTCTGATTTTCAGTCCTGGGCTTCTCAGTACCTGCCCTGCTCCATGCCTCCCACTACTCCATCCTTTCCTGGCTCTCCAGATTAGCTCTCAATAGTCCCTCTCCCTGGTCTGCTCTTTCTGCTCCTAGCATCTTACCTTGCTCCCAGCAGAGGGGGAATTGCCCTTCCCACTCACTGCCCAGCCATGTATGCATGTGGATAGCTCTTGGACCTGGGCTTCTATAAGGAGCTCAGCATGTAACCCAGCCTGGCTGCCAAGAGACCCTTGGGGTTTAGAGATAATATAATCAGATGAGCAGCATAATTCTAGGTGTGAGGACTAGGCTTCCCTTGGAGGCTCATCACACTAGACTGAAGCCAGTCTAAATAATATGTTTACCATCTCTCTTTCAATTATTTTTAAAATTATTTTTAATGTTTAATTACTTAAATTTTAATTATTTAAAAATCTATAATATTTTTCAATAAACATAAACATTCTTTTTCCCCATTACCTTTATTTATTTTTTATTATTATGTTCAATTAGCCAACGTATAGTACAGTACATCATTAGTTTTTGATGTAGTGTTCAACAATTCATTAGCTGCATATAACACCCAGTGTTCATCACAGCATGTGCCCTCCTTAATGCCCATCACCCAGTTACCCCTAACCCCCTCCATTCTGTCACCCTAAGAGTGTTTCCCAGAGTCCAGAGTCTCTCATGGTTTGTCTCCCTCTCTGATTTCTTCCCATTCAGTTTTCCCTCCCTTCCCCATGGTGTTATCAGCTATTCCTTATGTTCCACATACGAGTGAAACCATATGATAATTGTCTTTCTCTGCTGACTTATTTCACTTAGCATAATCATTACCTTTAGATCCCATTTATTGCCATGTAGGCTGCAGGCAAGAAATACTCTTATACCTCCTCCTTCTCTCCCTTCTCCATTACCAAATTCAGTCACCTACAGCATAATATTTGCCTGGATAAGATATATAAATTTACATACAGTCTTATAGCTATGATTAGATATTACTCATTCACATTTCAGTTGTTTGAACCTTAAAACAAATAAATTTTGATTGGAAATATGAGATACACATTATTCAACACAGAATCTAAAATATATGGTATGACTAAAAAAGAATGGCATAGCATCTTATATCAATAACACATATTCATCAACATAAAATCAATTCTTTCCTTTTCCACTGATTCAATTGCCCATAATTATGTCAAATTTCCATTTAATTCACACTGGACCATGGTTTTCTAGGACAACTTTCTGTTTCTCTGAAATTCAAATCATCTTCCATTTTGCAAGGCTTTAAAACATTCTGCACTTTTTTCTTTTTTTTATTATGTTATGTTAGTCACCATACATTACATCATTAGTTTTTGATGTAGTGTTCCACGATTCATTGTTTGCGTATAACACCCAGTGCTCCATGCAGTACGTGCCCTCCTTAATACCCATCACCAGGCCAACCCATCCCCCAAGCCCCTCCCCTCTAGAACCCTCAGTTTGTTTCTCAGAGTCCATCGTCTCCCATGGTTCATCTCCCCCTCCCATTCTGCACTTTTTTAAGGCATATTAGAGTGCTGCTCTCCTGGGATTACTTTACATGGCACCCCTGAATAATTTCCACTTGTACCTGGTTGGCAATGGATATGTATTTTATTTTGCTGAAGTACATACTCTGGTTTTACTCAGAAAAAAGAAGAAAAAGAAAAAGGATGCAGGGGCGCCTGGGTGGCTCAGTCGGTTAAACCTCTGCCTTTTTGCTCAGGTCACGATCTCAGGGTCCTGGGATCAAGTTCCACATTAGGCTCCCGGCTCGATGGGGAGTCTGCTTCTCCCTCTCCCTCTGCTGTTCTCTCTCTATCTCTCTCTCACTCTCTCAAATAAATAAAATCTTTAAACAAACAAAAAAAAAGGATGCAGAAAATGATAAATTTTCTTTGTTCCTGCCTAAAAAAATTATTTTTTGCTTTTACATTTTATTGATGGATTGGCTGTATATAGAATTGTTAGGCTGTAATAATTGTCTCTGAATATTTTTAAGGTAGTTTAATATAGTGAACAAAACTAGAGATAAAATTTTGGTTCTATATGCCTACACTGTAAAAACTTAACTCCACAGTGTCTTGGTTTCTATACCTGTAAAATGTTGATACCTATTTCATTGGGTTGTTCTATACAATCAGTAATTCAGTAGTTTTTAAACCATTAGAATACAACTTAGCATGTAGAAACAATTAAACAAATCTCACCTATTCACAACTAGGCCTCTGTAAACCAAAACTGAACTTTCTTGCCTTTTTTTATAAGTCATCTTTTCCCTACTCTAATGCATTAGGCTCTACTTCTTTTTTTATTTTTGGTACCTTGAAATTCCACAATATTGTTTCTGTATATACCTTTTTTTTTTCATTTTTCATTCTTTTTCCTTCTCTGCTCAGTAGTATTCAATTGGATAGATGTAGCAAATTTGTTTAACCTCCAATTGACAGATTTAAGTTGTTTTCGCATCTTAGCTATTATGTATACAGCTACTATGAACATTCTTTGACATTTTTGGTGCATAAATAAAAAAAATAACTTGTGGTATGAACTAGAAATGGAGTTGCTTGGCCAAAAAGATCGTCACCTTTATTAGAAATTGCCAAAGGTTCCTGATGTGGTTGTACTCAGTGTCTGAGTGCTCCAATTGACCCACAATTTTGCCAATACTTACTGTTACCAAAGTATTTGATTTTAGTTATGTTAACAAGTTTGCACTGGAATCTCATTCTGATTTGATTTTTTATTTTTCTTATGAATAATAATGTTGAGCACCTTTCCATGTGTGTATTAGCCATTCATCTACTGCTTTTTGTGAAGTGCCTATTTAAATCATTTGCTTAAAATTTTAATGAGTTATTTGTCTTTCCATTAATTGATTGTGGGACTTTATTTTTCAGTTATATGCCTTGTGAATGTTTTCTCCATCTCTGACTTGCCTTTTCAAATTTATAATGCTATATTTTGAAATTGATGTTTTTTACTTCGATGAAGTACAATCTTTGATTTTCTTCTTTTATAGCTATGCTTTTTGTAGACTAAGAAATCTTTGCTTTCCTCAAGTTCATGAAATATTGTTCTATTTTTTCCCTTTAGAATCTTTATACTTTTAGCTTTCAAATTTAGGCTAATATTAAAACTTCAATAAAGATTTTTCACATTGAGGTAAGAGTTGAGGCTCTTTCTGTTTTTATACAATTAGTTTAGCGCCATGACATTTTTCTGTCCCTGAATTGCATTGATCTCTGTAGAAAATTAACTGTGCTCGGAGCCATTTCTGCTTTCTTTATCATTTCTTCAATAATGTATTGATCTATCCTTACAATACAAGGCCACCCCTAAGATATGTAAGACACTGTAGGATCCCTGCCTAGATAGATAACAATTTAATTATGTAAACAAATAGATGAATTAAACAATATTTAACAATTACATGAACAATTTAATTAAAATTACATTTAATAATCCACTGGCTCATGTGGAATACACTTATTTATAGATAAATAAAGATAATGGATGAAAAGATATTTATTGTTGTATTAGGTTACTAAGGCTGCCATAACAAAGTACCATAAACTGAATAGCTTAAACAACAGAAATGTATAGTGTCATAGTTCTGGAGCTTACAAGGCCAGGATTAAAGTATCAGCCAGGTTGGTTTCTTGTGTTGACCATGAAGGTGAATCTGTTCAAGGCCACTCTCCTGCCTTCTGGTGGTTTGCTGGAACTTTGGCTTGTAGACACATTATCTAGATCTCTGCCTTCATGTCCTTGTGGCATTCAATCTCTGTTTATATGTCCCTGTGTCCAAATTTGCCCTTTTTATATGGACACCAGTCATATTGGAGTAGGGCCCACCCTACTCCACTCTGACCACATCTTAACTAACTACATCTTTAATGACCCTATTTCCAAATAAGATCATATTCTGAGGTACTGGGGGTTAGAACTTCAACATATGAATTTGGGGGGGGGGACAAAATTCGACTCCTAACAATTATCCAATCAGTGCACATACATTGTCTTGTCTTTTTGCTGTGTGTAGGACCTTCACTACAATGTTGACATCAGCAAGGTTCTCCCTGAAGTTTGAAGAAGCAGAGCATAGACCTAATTATTTCCCCTTTACTCAGATTTGATTTCCTTATTTGAATGTGGTAATGAACCCTGCATGGTGGAGTGACTGGCAGTGAGAGTACCTTGTTCAGGTGAGTAAGAAATGAGGCAGGAAAAAGCCATCTGGCATTACACTTTCTGAAGTCAAATAGAAGGAGCTTTCCTCTTCAACATCATGGTGGGAAGTTCTGCTTCCTGAAGAGATGAAGAAAGTAACAAAAGATTTTCACTATAATTAGGGGACAGAGTCTGAACAATGTACAGAGGTCAGTTACTATAGTTTCCTAACACCATGTCTCAGCACAATGAAAGGGAGAGAAATGTGAAAATAGTTAGGGCTGTTTTGAGAGCTCAGGTAAAGTCAGTCACCATGAACTTGCAATGGCTCCAATCTGATCATTTATGTTACTGCTTCTAGAGGTTGCTCAGTGGTACGGGGTAGCAAGAGACAATGACACTGGGAGTAGTAGCTGAGATGGATAGATAGTTGTTAAGGTTATTCATATGAGTATGGTTGAAATGATGAACTATGAGGACTAGGTTTCATAGACAAGAACTGTAAAAGAAAAGAGGGCTGAAAGGATTGGAAAATATATATATATAGGGTTTGAAGGAATTGATGATGTAGAAAACATGGAATGAGTTAAAAAAAAAAACTAGAAAGATAAGATGGTATAGTTAGAGTGAGATGCTCAGGAATTCAGAGATTGAGTAGCTCTGAGTTGTGACAAGTTCCTGTCATGATTGACTGAGTATCGACAATGAAGATAAAGGTCAACACAATAGAGGATATAGGAGCTATGAAGCTATGAATGTGGATGAGCTTTCAACATAGTTACACAGAAGTGTCCCAGGGTTCTCATGTCAATATCCTCAACAATGTTTTCTTTCATCAAAACTTCCTTTCCAAACATTTTCTCTGTCTCTCCCCTCACAACCCTATAAAATATAAGTCACAGATGGTTGTTCTGCACAAGAGATTCACAACAGCCATATTTCAGTTTCAAAAAGGAAAGAAAATTTTATTATTATTGTAGAAACCTAATAGAAACAGAAGAGGAAAGGAAGCTACACATAGATGAAAGTAATGAATGTAGGCAATAAATGAGAATAAGGCAAAGTTACATCAAATTGGGTACTTAAATACCCATGGAAACAGCCAGGGTGCAGTCCTGATTGAGAGGCCTGGGTGGAGGGTCCTCCCCTCAGGTGACACTTCCAAATGACTCTCCCCATAAGCGCCATATTTGTAGAACAAATAAGAGTGTTTGAAATTAAACATCTGTTCACCTACATGCAGTTTGGAGTGAGCTGCATTTCCATGCTATCATGTTTCTATATTTCAAGGAGCCTGGGCTCAATGTGTTTACCTCCCCTCCTGGATTCCATTCCGGTGGCCCAACCCAGCCTGGAGCAGCGGGGGGCTTGAGACAAGATTTGAAGTTCTTGGCATCCAGAACAGAAGGGCCAGTTCTGACCTAGAGGCCCAATAATAGATTTTAAACAACCATGCTCCTAAGGTTATTTACACAGCACAAGTCTCACAAACAATATTCTTTAACCTCCCTATGTACATGCAGGTACGTGTGGTCAGTTATGTGGGATATATCATAAAAACATTTATCTATTCAGAACACTGGTGTGGCTAGAAGTCTATGGTAACCAACCCTAACTAGCCTCTCAATACAGCTCACAAATCTTTGAACGTTCTACTAGAGACTGAAGTTTAGAGCAGGGCTCTGAGCCAGGTGCCCAAGTCTTCAGTGCATCCTGCATATACCAGCTTTTGAAAGAGACAAACAATGAGGAGAACTTTAGGAGGGTAAATCGGGAAAGGACTGATCTGCCTAGTGTACACTCATTTCAGCAAGCCATACCCACCTAAGCTTGAAAAACTGTGGTTGGCCTAACAAGTAACTTCCACAAGACCTTGGATGTCATGCCTGCTTGGAGCCACCATGGCATTTGGGACTGTGGAAGATGCAAGAGATGAGGAAACTCAGGTCCCATCCCTAGATGTCAGATTTCATTTGGGGAAAAAAGTTCCTCCAGTGAAGAAGAAGGAGAAAAAGGAGGAGAGGGAGAGGGAGAAGGAGGAGGAGGAGGAGGAGGA
>NW_027397097.1:979211-999965 GCF_003265705.2 Callorhinus ursinus
AAGAAGAAGGAAGAAGAAGAAGAAGAAGAAAGAAGAAGAAGAAGAAGGAAGAAGAAGACAACTATGATGATGACTAGGAGGAAGAGGAGGTGGAGAAAGGAGAGGACAAAAAGAAGAGGAAGGTGAGGGGGAAGTAGGAAAGAAGGGGAAGATGGGGGCAAGAGGGGAAGGGGAAGAAGGAGGAGAAAGGAAGAAGAAGAGGGAGAGGAGGAAAGCCTGGCACTTTTTTCCACTTTCTTAATACCAAATATTTAACTTACCAGAGCTAAAAGAAGTAGACAAAGAAAAAAGAAATTGCAACCAGAGATAAATCCAGAATTACAATATCAGTCTGATCCCCAAAATAATAAAACCTTGAATCTTTCCTGTAAACCTGGACTCCCTAACAAAAACAGTTCTCTCCCAGATTTTTGTTATGGTTATATCTTAAAATAAATCCTGACCTTTGTGAACGTGATGATGGCAATTCACCATAAACAGATTACTGTAAACTTTTTGTGTGATTTGTTTCCTATAAATGTATGTTGGGTTGTGGAGTTTGTGAGGCATAGCTTCTGAAGTCCGAACTCTACAAATAAATCCTTACTTTCTGTTTTTAAATACTTTTTTTCTCAAATCTTCATTTGACATATCATACATCAGGGAATGCTGAGAAAAAAGAAGGAAGAGAAAACCAGCAAGGCCCTACATGGGGAGTGAGAGGAAGCTCGGCATAAGCTTAACTGTTCAGGCTGAGTGAGGAGGGCTTTCTCGCTTCACCAAATTTCAAAAAGAACTATGGCAAGACCTCCATCTGGACGTCCTCCCGCCTCTCCTGATAAGAAGTGGGAGAGCCTCAGAACCAGAGCTACCTAGGTACAACAAAAGCACCAAGAGATTGTCAACACCTCTTCAAACCCACACGTTTTGATGTATAATTTCACACTATCAGCTTTGGAGCTCAGCATATGCTCTCAGAATATATGTGTATGCAGTGCCCTTGTACTCAGAGAGCCAAGTTATCCCAATAAACATGTATACTTAATGAAATGGTTATTTACACCTGCACAAACACACATTATACAAACATATCATTCACATTCAAATCCAATCCTTACACACATGTCTATTAACACATCTCTCAAATACACACATCAACAAACATATCAACACACCTTCACATTGTATAAAATTTCTTTTCAATTGTAAATATACATACTCTGGACTAACAAAAAATACATGCATACAGATAAGCTCACAATTGTGTATTCTCAACAACACTCATTCTTGCCCATGCACTCAATCCCTCAGCCTTTGCATTTGTGTATACAGAGCAGAGAGACAACTTAGGGGTTAATACTTGAAGCTTTAGTTTCTAATCTCAAAGGAAACCAGAGATGGAGACAGGGGGGCCTATCAGGAAGGGGAGAATTAATGCTTGGGGAAGGGAAAGGCCAGCCTTGAACAGGTCTCTAAATAGGTCCTAATCTAGTCTCTGCTAAAACCTGAGTCACAGGAGCCAGTTAGAGCTGCTCATGGTCAGAGATGAAGCAGAGCTCAAGGTGGGTCGTTTCCCTGTGCCACAGTCATCTCTGCCCTTCCCAGAGAAAGGTAGGACTCACAGAGGCTCCAAGAAGCTGGAAGACAAGGCAATATACTGTGCTCAATGGCCTGACTCACTGGGGGCTCCAGGTCCAGAGATCCCTGACTGATGGATTTCCTTCTGAGATGGGGAAAAGATTCTCTGCTCACATTCATGTCCTCCAGGGAATTCTAGAAAAGTAGGAAGGCTGCCTCCACACACAATCCCTCCATGAAGGACGCTGGATTTGAACCCTACCCTGTTCCAGCATTATTATTCTAGGCCTTGGTTTTAGATACCCCAAAGTGAGAAAGTGATCTAAATGTTCTTGAAACTATTCCTTAGCAAGATCACAGCCCATTTTACCCTTTACCTCTTCAGGCCTGAGCAATATGGTTAAATTGATGGACATAAATAACTCCACATAATAAGTGCAGTAATTGAAGACTAACAGAGCCAGTGGTACCAGCACGGAATTCAAACCCACACTCATAGATGAAAGTTGAGCTCCATCAGTGTGAGAACATCATTCTTTTTTTTTTTTTAAGATTTTATTTGTCAGCGAGAGGGAGAGAGAAAGAGAGACAGAGCACAGAGGGAGCATCTGGCAGAGGGAGAAGCAGGCTCCCCGCTGAGCAAGGAGCCTGGTGCTGGACCTGATCCCAGGACCCTAGGATCATGACCTGAGCAGAAGGCGATGTTTAACCAACTGATCCACCCAGAAATCCTGAGAACATCATTCTTGTAACAATATTTCCTGAATCAAAAGCTATGCCAAGGTCTCACAAGTTAGATTGTACTTTGGAGAACAGAAAAATTGACTCTAAAGTTCAGTGTGTGATCACCCTAGCTATAACGTTGAAAAAGATGACTTAATTTCTTCTT
This sequence comes from Callorhinus ursinus, assembly GCF_003265705.2. NCBI lineage: Eukaryota > Metazoa > Chordata > Mammalia > Carnivora > Otariidae > Callorhinus > Callorhinus ursinus. Next base: position 981,658 of record NW_027397097.1, read on the forward strand.
TCAGTATGCATAAGGCTCACAAGAGGTCTAGCCCATGGGGGTGCAGGGACAGGGAAATATGTAAAAGCAGGAAAAGGGAGAAGGAATGTTGGGAAAGAAGGGAAATTATATTGCTCTTCTTTTCCTACTCTTGAGGGAATGCACATATCCATCTCTCCACCCAGCAGTAAGAGTTGATAACCTGTGCCTCCCTCAGAAATAGGATTTCAAATCTCACACACTTCACAAAAATGATCTAAGATTGGTTAACTCCCTGTCCACTCCACATGACTTGGAGCCTTCACTCTATACAGGCTGAGTACATAAGTGAGGGAAGAAGAGGCAAGGGAATTGCTCAGAAGGAGGACACCAGATTCCATGAGGTTGTAGGTATAGAGAAGAAAGAAAGGCACCCATCAGAGACCCACTCTCCTATTTCAGACTTGGGTCCAGGTCACCACCTGAGACGAGTCACCACTCCAAAAGGAGTATGGAGAACAGGTGAGTTCCCCATGAAGGCTCATGGGCAGAAACTTTGTAAGAGTTAAAAACAATAAAATGTAAACGTTTATGGTGCTATATTTACAAAAATGGCAATGTCTTCCACAATTAATTAAAGAGATTATTATGCACTTTGAAAAATTGTAGGTTTAGCAGGCATCTTCACCAGTGCTCAGTACAAGAATGAAGATGGTCTAAGTATGTTTTCCAGGTGCCCATGAGCCTCAGTGACCATGTCCTGACAAATGGAGGGTGACATACAGGAGGCAGAAGGGAGGGAGAGAGGAACTCTGTTCAAACAGCACATATAACTGGAAGAACAAGCCAGGCAACAGAGGATAAAACTAGAGTCCTCGACCCCAGATAATGTGTGTGTCTGAATTTTCACCATACCCCGGATAGGAGTATTTGTTTTGAGCAAACCTATGGCTATTATCAAGGTAGGATAGCAAAGTTTGCAATGTAGAGCAAGATTTATAAAGTCTGAGCCCCATTACTCTCATAATGTTATAAAGCTAGGGAAAATCAGAAAGAGGTTAGGTCTATTTGGGATCTTGAAGAACCCCTTTTTAGGAACCATTAGGTCTGGTTGAATGAAACATTTGTTAGTTCCAACAGGTGATTTGTTATGGGAGATTTGAAAAGATACTGTTCTTGTCTGTGTGTTTCTGTTACAGAGGAGATTCAAAGGCTCAGGTCAACTGAGATGAAATAGTGAAAAGTAAGAACCAGGTAAGCTTTTGTGTCATGGACTCCTAGGTAGGTGTTAGGCACCAGAGGGATCAGACAAGATCGACCATGTAAACAAGTATAGGCAGAGGAGGGCATTCACATCTTTCACTGGCCAGCAGAGCAGACTCTACTATGAGAATTATGTATAACTTTCTTGTAGCCATGGTGAAAAAGTAGTGTTTAAAAGGTTTCTCCAAGGATTTTATGATATGGCTAATCAGTTAAAAAGTCCATTGCCACTGAACAATGACATTTCTTTGTTATTTGCTCCAGCAAATGTTTATTAAACCCCTATTCTGTGCCAAGCATAAACAGTGCTAGGATGGTGCACTGTGCAGGGCTCACCTCATGAAAATTTATCATCAGGACAGGAATTAGGAAACTATAACCTGCAGGCCAAATCTAGTTTGCAAGCTGTTTTTATAAATAAAATTGTACTGGAATGTAGCCACACTCACACATTTCTGTACTGACTGGCTGCCCTCATGCTACAGTGGCTAAACTGACCAGTTGCAACAGAGACTGTATAGCACACAAAGCCTAAAATATGTATCATCTGACCTTTTAAGAAAAATGTTTGCTGGCCTCTAATCTAGTAGGACACACACTACAGATAATAGGTTTAATTACAGGTGTGCAATCATCAGTCAGTTATCCTCTAGCCCAAATTCCCCTGGTAACTCCTAGAGTAAAAGCTAACTCAACATCACTACATACTTGCTATGAACTTTTAAGCCAAAGTGTTTTCCAACCTGGCTTCTACCCTGAAAAGTTGCCTAAGTGGCTTAAACAGAAGCTTGAAAAGAACCGGTGGGAAAGGTTAAACACGTCAGTTAGTTCTGAAGAATAGAAGGGCAAGAATGACTATTACTGACATTATTTGTCAGGATAGTTTTCCCTTAGCAGATTCTACTTTCAAGGAAAATACTGATTCTTCGACAAAAATCAAACTTGCAGCTAGTATGTTTTGATCCCATTTTGAATGACAGAAATATGAAGGAGGAATGAAGAGTAGCATCACTTTATGTTGCAAAAATTTTTCATTAAAACATTTGAAATTCTTCCAGTTTACCATTAAGCCCAATTACCCTATTATTCAGTTGAACCTATAAAAATACTAAAAATAATAATAATTACTTATTTGATTATTATCACCTACAGAGAGTAAATTACCTTCACAATGGAGAACAAATTAACCATCCAGTGATGCTGGCCTCAGGGAACAGCTCTTTGCATCCTGTGTTCCATCCTACTTGGGATCCCAGGACTTGAGAATTACCAATTTTGGATTGCCCTTCCTCTCTGTGCTATGTATCTTGTGGCTATAGTTGGCAATATCATTGCCCTTCATCTAGTTCGAACTGACCACACTCTGCATGAGCCCATGTCCCCCTTTCTAGCCATGCTAGCTATCACTGACCTGGCCCTTTCTTCTTCCACCCAACCTAAAATCCTGGCTATACTCTGGTTTCATGCTCATGAAATTGAATACCATGCCTGCCTCATCCAGGTGTTCTTCATCCATGCCTTTTCTTCTGTGGAGTCTGGGTTGCTCATGGCTATGGCCTTGGACCGTTATGTGGCTATCTGCTTCCCACTCCACCACTCTACTATCCTGACCCAGCTGTGGTGGGTAAACTGGGGGCAGCTGTGATGATGAGAGGGTTGCTGTGGGTGAGTCCCTTCTGCTTCATGGTCTCCAGGATGCCCTTCTGCCCCAACCACATCATTCCACAGTCGTACTGTGAGCACATGGCTGTGCTAAAGCTGGTATGTGCAGACACTAGAGTCAATCATGCATATGGGCTCTTTACGGCCTTCTCTGTGGTTGGCTCTGATATGATTGTCATCAGTACATCCTATGTGATGATTTTGAGAACTGTTCTGAGGTTGCCCTCTGATGAAGCCCGGCTCAGGGCTTTTGGCACATGTGCTTCCCATATCTGTGTCATCTTGGCTTTTTATATCCCAGCCCTCTTTACTTTCCTCACCCACCGCTTTGGACATCATGTGCCCCAGGTGGTACATATCATGTTCGCTAATCTCTATCTACTGGTACCTCCCATGCTCAATCCCATTGTCTATGGAGTTAGGACCAAGCAGATCAGGGACAGGGTTATTCCAGAATGTTGTGGAAAAGATCCCTAAGCCAAGGGTCATGGCATCACAACCAACCCCATCACCCCACTGATCTGGGATGCACATATCAGAACAAAGTCATCTGTGAACAAAGGGCCCAGAGGTTAGCAACACTCCAGAACAAAAGAACAATTTTGAAAATGCCCAGAACAAGAGCTCTCTGAATGATGTGATTGATCATAAATACCGAGTTGACCAATCTTCATCGTCACAAGAGAACAGTAAAAAATATGTCCATCTATCCAATTAGTGAAGATTTGAACAGAATGCCATCTTCCAACAGACCACTAAGGTGAAAATGATTTTTACTCTGCCAGGAGAAGTCTAAGTTGCTATAAAAAGGAGATTAGAACTTTCCATCAAAACAGTTAAAAAGTACATGTATTTTTCCCTTCTTGGAATCTCTTTATAAAAATAGAATTTGAGGGGAAAAAAAAGTACAAAGACATGTATAGATTCATTATTTATAAAACCAAAAACAGGAAAATACATATACTGATCTATATGAAGAATGAGCAATTGAATATCATGTAGCATTTAAGTAATGTATTTGCAAAGAGCATGTAAAGATGTGAAAAATGATCAAGATATAATATTAAAGAAAAAAGAAAAATAACACTTACCCATAAGGCTGAAACCAATTCTAAAAAGAAATACATATGCATAGAAAAAGATTCTGGGAATACATCTAACTGCTAATAATAGCAACTCAGAGTAGTGAGATTTGTGATATTTTAATTTTCTTTTTGCACTTTCATGTATTTTTAAAAATTATCCTTGATTGAGGATGTAATTTTAGTATGAGAAAAAGTAATTCAAACAATAACAAAAGTGTACGGAACAGGTTAATTCAGTGCCAAAGCCTAGGGAAATGGAGTGGGCAATTCAAGAAGATGAAGGACTCCAGAATACAGCAAGTCCCAGAAAAGCTTAAAAATCTCCATGAAAATTGCTGCCAGAATCACAACTTTTTGAGACTGGTAACAGTGAGCATTTTGTATGCTGAGTGTTGGTCTCTCCTTCCAGAAATTGCTTATTCCCTGATGACAATGGATTGCACAGTGAAGAAGTTTTGGAAAAAAATGGAAAAGGACATTCTCTTCTGAAGATAGCTATATTGTATGGTTAAAGGTAGTGAGAAAGTCAATAGAAGTTTGAGTATTTGTTAATATTTAATTTCCTTTTCCATTAAAATGTTAACCTGTTTTAGAAAACCATATTTGTTCTGATTTTTTCAACTTCATTATGGTGTACTTACACAAAAAGGTGCATATATTTGATGTATTCATTTAATGAGTTTGGACATATGCATACACACATGATAGCATCACCACAAATAAGGTAAAAATCATCCATCACAATTATTGCATTTGTATATTTATTCTCCTTCACCATTCTCCTGTCAAAGCCAATAGTGAAGAAGGTTCTAGAACACAGGCTCTTAAGTTATTCAAACCAACACATCAGATGAAGGTGTTTGAAGAGGAATTGGAAACATGTTTGCTTCTCCCAGAAGAAATAGCTAGAGGAGCCTAAAAGTGTCCCCAGAAATGAATGGGTATTCTGAAGGAGCATTTTCATGATTCCCAAATACTAGCCATGTAAAGGGATCGACCGTGTTCCTACTATCAGCAAATTAGTTAATGATTGCGAGTCCCTCTTTTACTTTTTAAAATCAGCTTTGTTGCTGTATAAGTTGTGACAATAAAATGTAAATATTTTCACATACAGTTTGAAGAGTTCTGACACATATACCTGCCTCTGTAGCTACCAGCCTGATTAAGACATAGAACATTGCCCTCACTTCATAAGTTTCTCTTGCCTTTCTGGAGTCAACTACCCCCTCTCCACCCCGACCAGGCAAACTCTGATCTGATGTCTTTCACTATAGATTAATTTTTCTCTCACTAGCACTTTCATAAATGAAGGAATAAATAACACATTCATTTGAGTCTGGTGTCTTTCACTCAGTATAAAGTTTTTCAGATTGAGCCATACTGTTGCATGTAAGATAAGTAGGTCATTTCCTGTTATTGCTGAGTAGTATATTCTATTTTTTCAACATACTCATTGAGGTATTGTTACCATACTAATTGTTACCTTTTTCCTTTGCCTCAGCCCTTCTAGCCTTTTTCCAAACATATCCACTTTTTATCTGTCTAGAGCTTTGCTCTAAGTCTTCCCACTTCCCCCAGTTGTTATTTTCTAGAACATTCTATGCTCCTCTCGACATCCTTGGGTCTCAACTAATACCCTCCTTATCAGTGAGTGGTTTCTTAACCTATGTTCTCAACTGGTTCTTGCCCCCTGTAATTTTCTCTCAACACAAATATTTTATTTCCTCCCTCTCTTAACATAATGTGTAATTTATTTAAATCACTTATTCACCATCTGTTCCTCTGACTGGAATATAACTCCCATGAAAGTATAGCACAGGTGTTCACTATTCTATCCCCAGACCATGCTCACCTACAAAAAACTACTTACAGGAATGAATGATTAAATGTCTACGTGTGCCTGGTACCATCATCACAACAATTCCAATGCTGACCACAAGATGGCATGTGCAGGCCCATTTTGGCCTCATTCCTCCCAAATGGGATACCAGACTTTCAGTCCTAAGGCCTCATTTCAGTTTTCCCATGGAAACTCTGAAGGATGTTGTTTGTCAAAGAAGATAAATTTGATATATAAATAACAATTTGTCCCTCATTCTCTTCTTTTTAATAACAGATGTAAAATATTTGCAACAGTTTAAATTTCTATTCAAGAAATATCTATTGAGGAATTATGTTGCTCCAAACATTCTCTAAGAGGATGGGAATAGCATTGAGAACAAGAGAGACTGGCAATCAGAGAATGTAGTTAGTAAGAAATGAGCAAAAGAAGCACACTGGATACCTACAATCCCAGCTCCAATAGGAAAACTAATTCCCTAAGCCGTGCAGCTGTGTCATGATTAGAAGTATCCTTAAGTATTCCAAATCAGTGAAAACAGATGATTGCCTTCATTACAACCTGAAGAATCAGTGGGCAGTGGGTCCAGGACATCAAATCTGTAACTAACCCCAGCATGCGTGTACTCATTTCCAAAAACTATCAAGGGTATACTTTGAGTGAGGGATTGGATTTCCCACTTGTGAGATGGGCAGAATCATCACAGTGCCTCTCTTCTCTCAGGGAACACACACACTGACTAGGAGAGGCCAGGCAGAACTGAACAAGAGCAAGTCAGCTTCTCCTGGATTTTAAGCATTACGTAGAGCCTATCTATGCTGTCTGGGGTCAGTTCCGGAGTAGTTAGTTAAGCTTTAAGAGGATACCTCGAGGCCAGCAAAGGAGAAATCATGGCCAGCTATTGGAAAAGTCAGAGGCCTGTCCTGGCAGCATTCCACAAGAAGCTAGATCAAACCAGACAGGCCCAAGAAAAGAACGCCAGAGACCCTGACCAAAGTAAGGGAGAAAAGGCACTAAGCCCTGCTCCCAAGTAATCCCCTCCCAAAGAAATAAATATGCCACCCCCTTGTTAACAACTGTCAGTAAAAGACAGAAACCAAAACCCCGAATTATACAGCTGTCCCTTGAGCTTGCCACTCTTCCAGCTCTAGAATGTGCTCTCTCTTTCATAAACTCTTCACTTACACCATGCAACCACTGTGTCTGGTCAGTCCTCGAATTCTTTTCTTGCTATAAGACTAAGACCTCCCCCGACTCTCACCCTCGCAAAGTCCTGAGACAGGCTGGGCAGAGGCCTCAAGGCCCAGGGGTACCCCCATTCCACCAGAGAACACAAGAAGAAGGATGGGCAAGACCCTGAAGTTAGGTCTTTCTGTTTCTCTGTCTCTCTCTCCCTCCCTCTAAATTGGTAATCCGAGACCAAATCCCAGTTGTGTATGGGGGTACACTACACCAACAAGCAATTCTCAGGACACTAGCAGGACACTATCCCACAACTCAGGAGACAGCATCAGATTCCGTAGCTAAGAGTTCAGTCCTAGAAGAATGTACCTCCCACCCACTTCAGATACCAATCACAAGAATAGGTTGTTCCCTATGCTTCTAACATACTGGCTATAAATCAGAGGTTCCCATGACCCACTCCTTGGGTTTGAGCAATATGCTAAGGAAACACAAAGAACTCAGGGAAACAATTTACTTAGGAGACTAGCAGTTTATTATAAGGATATAACTCAGTAAGAGCCAGATGGAAGAAATGCCTAGGGCAAGGGGTGGGAAAGGGCATGGAACTTCTATGTCCTCTCCATTATGCTCCCCAGTCTCTATATGTTGTTCACCAACCCAGAATCTCTGGGAACCTTGTCCTACTGGGATTTTTATGGAGGCTCCATTACCTAGGCATGATTGATTAAATCATTGGCCATGGGCAACTGGTTCAACCTCCTGCCCCTCACTCCCTTCCTTGGAGGTCTGGGTGGAACTCAAAGTTCCAACTCTCTAATCCAAGGTTGGTTCCTCTGGCAACCAGCCCCCATCTTGGGTGGGGTCCAAATGTTGTCTCATTAACATAACAAGACACCTAATGGCTCTTACCACTTAGTAAATTCCAAGAGTTTTAGGAGCTCTGTGCCAGAAAAGGGGACAAAGACTAAATACATACTTCTGAGTATAAATCACAACCTCACACTCTCCTTCCTTCTACCCATTCTCTTCATTTTTCAAATTTACCTTAATTAAACCTGTATAAAAGATCAGAGTCTTCAGATATGCCCATAGGCATTATGAAAAAGTAATTTCTTTCTTTAGATGCAATTGACTTTAATGAGTAGAAAAGAATGAGGATCAACACAGCATTTATTGTGACTCATTTCCATTTGGAACCTTAATGCTTGCAATGTTTATTCTTCATTCTATAAATCTGGGCCTGTGATTTATAAACACTGCCATCAGGAGAAACTGGATATAACCCAATTTTTTTTTAACTTAGTTTCAGAGAAATATGTATATTTATCACATATGATAAGTGGGTTCTTATTAAGACAAGCTTCTGATCACTCAGCTCTCACAGTTCCCAGACTTCTCAAAAACAGCGTGCGATTATGATTTCGTTAGTCCCTTCAGAGGGTAGGACCCTTCCCCACAGCAGTCATCTTCAGATGCCACCACTAGGGACTGGCTCCCACACACTTCCTGTGTCCTTCCAAGCAGGACGATTCTCAATTCTGGATCTGTTTCCTGTTCTCTATCAGCTATGCTGTGGCTGTTGTGAAAAACAGCTCCCTGCTTTGATGTGGCCTGCACATCATGTATTTCTTCCTGGCCCTGCTAGCCTTCATGGTAGAGGTCCTCTTACTTCCACCTCACCTAAGAGGTTGTCCATTTTAATGGTTGCAAGCCCATAAAATGAACTACTATAATTGCCTCTACTACGCTGGTCTGCTTCATCTATACTTTCTCCTCTCTCAGTCAGGGTGGCCACGTGCATTTGGGTACTAGATGTGCCAATGTGCTTTCCACCCCACCGTGTTCATTTTGTTCCAGTAACTGGCAGTCAAGCTGGGGAAAACTGTGAAACCACAAAGCGTGCTGTGCATGAGCCCCCATTTCTTCATGAGCTCCTGGTTGCCCCTCTGCCTCAACCGCATCATCCCCTAAGACCTACTGTGAGCATGTGGCTATGCTAACATTGGCAAATGCTGACACCAGACCATACCTATGGTCTCTTGTGGCCTTTCTGGTTGGATGTGATAGATTCGTCATTACAACACCATATGTTATGATACTGCAGGCCATGCTGTAACTGCCCTGTGGAGAAGCCCTGCCCAAAATGGTTGGCACACATGCCTCTCACATTTGTGTCATTCTGTCCCTGGATATGTCAGCACTCTCCTCCTCCTTCCATTACTTTCACCACCATATACCCAGAATGGTTCCAGTCTCACTGTTCAGTGCCTCCTACTGGTGCTTTCCATATCAAAAGCATTCAATGGTATCAGTTGAATTGTGAACACCGTGCCCCAGAAAAAGATATGTTGGAGTACCTCAGAATGTGATTTCATTTGCAGATAGGGTATTTACAGAGGTAGTCCAGTACAAATGAGGTCATTTTGGTGAGCCCCAACCCAATATGACTAGTAAACTTACATAAAAAAAAAGAAATTTGAACACGGAGATAAGCACACATGGAGAACACATGAACACAAAGGCAGAGACTGAAGTGATGGCTCTAGAGGGAGAGAAAAAAGAACATTTCCTAGCTATTTTGAGAGGCCCAAAATCTTGAAAGGGTACTGCAAAACAAGAAAAAATGAAATCAAATCTCTCATTAACATAGAGGCCAAACTACCAAATAAAATATTATTAAAAATAATCCAGCAAGAATACAGAACAATCATTGAACGTATTTAACCCATTAATAGAATAGAAAGAAAAAACTATGTGATTCTGTAGTAAATTTGAAAAAAAAATGATGAATTCCAATAGATATTCATGTTAACTTAGTAAACTGGACAGAAACTTCCTCATCAAAAATCATGATTAATGTTAAAACGCTGAAAATATTCTCCCTGAGTTTGGGCACAGGATGATGATACCTACCATCACTATTTTACTTAACTTAGTATCACAGTCCTTAAGAAGTACAAGAAGGCAAGAAAAGCAGAGGACTGTAGCATTGTGAAGGAATCAAAACAAAACAAATTATTTACAGATGACATGATTGTGCATTTACACAGTCAGAAAGAACAAACAGGCATAGCATTAGATAAAATAATTGATGTAAGTCATTATTAGTGATTGGTATTATTAAGCAAGATAACTGGATACAAGAACAATTTTAAAATATCAATTGTATTTCTTTTTCTAAAAGATTTTATTTTTATTTATTTGAAAGAGAGAGCACGGGGGCATGAGCATGGAGGGAGGGGCTGAAGGAGAAGCAGACTCCCTGCTGAGCAGGGAGCCCCATGCGGGCTGTATCCCAGGACCCTGGGATCATGACCTGAGCCAAAGACAGATACTTAACCTAATGAGCCACCCAGGTGCCCCACCAATTGTATTTCTATATATTAACAATTAATTAGAAAATAAAGTTCTCACATGATATCTTATAATAAAATAGCATCAGAAATCATACAACTTGGAATACATCAAAAAACTTTCTGAAAGGCATCAACAGGAAAATGATTAAACATCAGTTGGAGGAATTAAAGAAGATATACAAATATAGGGTTTTATCATATTCATGCATTATAAGGTTCTACGTTTTAAATAGACAGATTCTTCCAAAAATGGTCAAAAGATCTTATTCAATCCCAGTCAACTCCTAGGAGGTTTTCCTGGGGAACTTATGCTAAATTGTACATGGAAAGGTGAAGGATCTAGAATGCGAAGGCACTATTACAGAAGGAGAAAACTGAAGGGCTAATCCTACCAGGCATAGACACCACAGAAAACCTTGAAGCAACCATAGTCATTTGATAAGTACTAAAACGGATTCCATGGTGATGGCAAAAGAATGCTTACTTCAGTAAGTGGGGCCTGATCTATGAATAGCCACATGGAAATGAAAGGCATGAATGAGTAATGAGGAGGTAAAAGAACATCACTGGGTAGAAAATAAGCAAAAGACTTGGGAAGGTCAGACTTTGGTCAACAACCACAGAAACAAGGAACTTTCTGTTGTGGGAATAAGTAACAAGTAGCACCTATCTCTTTGCTTTGCTCACCATTCTAACTGTGTCATTTGTATTGTTTGCAAGTATTTCTTATAGAAAATTAAACTTGTCATTACAGAAACAAAGTTGGGAAAGGCATTTCCTAAAAGGAGGTATCCAAACAAGATGAAATATATCCGAGCTTCTACCTGATTAGTCACAAAGAAGATGCAAATTAAAACATTAGCAAGGTACCAATAAACATCCACCAGAAAGACTAAAACAAACAAAAAAACATAGCAAGCCCACCTATAGAGAAAAATGTGAATTACTCAACTTCCTTGCCATGCTAGTGCAGGTGCAAATGGCTATAATTGGAAAACTTCTTGGTCATGTCTACTAGCACTTAACCCAACAATTTCCTTCTCAGGCTTGCAACCATGGCAGTGCATGCATATATTTCCTGAATGCCAAGGAAAATGATGCTCACAGCAGAATTATTGGCAATAGAAAACCACCAAATACCCATTAACAACCAAATGGATAAATTAATTGAGGTGACATACAGCCATGGGGTAGAACATCATTCAGCAATGAAAATGAAAGAACTATAATTAGACATAACTTTGTGGATGAATGCCACAAATACAATGTTGAGCAAAAAATAACAGTAAAATATTAAAAAGCCAGATATAAAAGCTTACATTTAAATAGAGCACTAATCCATTCACTTACAGTTCAGAAACAGGCAAAATTAATCTATTTTGATGGAAGTCAGAATAGTGGTTGCCTTTGAGGAGAGGAAGAAAGATTAAAAGATCTGGAAAGGTGGCTTCTGGGGTGCTAGTAATCGTCTGTTTCTTTAACTGGGTTGTGGTTACACCAGTGCTCAAATGTGAAAATCTAAGCTGTACAGTTATAAGGGGTGCACTGTAATGTATGTTATACCTCAATAAAAGGTTTACTTAAAACCTTGCCATTAAACTTTCAACCTGGGCAAAAATTTTAGAATCTTTACACATATCTGTGTTCAAATTTTACCTCTGATACTATCTATATAAAATTTGACAGGATCCTTAACTTTTTGATTCTTTATTTCTCAACATACGAAGTGAAGATATTGCTGTTTATTTGCAGGCAGCTATGGGAATCAGTGAGATAATTAAACACTTCGGTGCTCAGTAAATGCAATTACTATGCCCTACCTTCACTTTAAGAAGGGGAGATCCAGAGAGGTTTATCAAGTGTTCTAGGAATTCCAAATAAATATTGGAAAAATCAGGCTGGGATGTCCTTAGAATTCCATCCTAGGACTGTAACCTTCAAGAGTAATTGTCTATCCTTCCGCTACATCAAAATCAAATAGAACTCAAGTCCAAAAATCCCACTTTCCCAGTTGATGTTAATGTACAGTGAGGACTGAAGATGACTGCATTCTAGTAAACATGTTCTATTTTGCCAATGTCAATGCAGTTATTATGGAATTTGGATAAATGACCATTTCTTCATTTGCAATCAAAGAAGAGTATTCTTATTTCTAATATGCTAACTTTAATTTTTTACATTTAAAGTGTATGAATTAAGGATGTATTTCATAATCAACATATATAATCATTGTATGATTTTTCATTTCCCAAACACATTAATAAATCAATGTGTTTCTTATAATTCATTGCATTAAAACCAAGTACCTGTGGTAAAAAAATAAACATAAACACACACATTTAGAGAATAAATAGAAAGGAAAAAATATAGTTTTATTTATAGGAAGCCTGATAGGTTATGCAGAATATAAAAAGAATGGACAAACTTTTGGGGCACCTGGTTGGCTCAGTTGGTTAAGCGTCTGACTTAGGTTCAGGTCATGATACTAGAGTCCTGGGATCAAGCCCCTCATCTGGCTCCCTGCTCAGCAGGGAGTCTGCTTCACCCTCTGCACCTCCCCCCCTTCTTGTGTGCTCTTTCTCTCTCTCTCTTTTCTCTCTCTCAATAAATAAATAAATAAATAAATAAATAGAATTTTTAAAAAAGAATGGACAAATTTTTAAATTAATAAGTGGATGTAGCAAGATTTATGACACAATGTCACCATACAAGTGTTTTTCATATTTTCCACTAACAAACACTTAGAAGAGTATATTTAAAGGGTTACCATTTAAAATACATAAAAATCAAACACCTAAAAATAAATTTTACAAAAGTATCTCTACTCTGAAAACTACAAAACGGCAATGAAATTAAGGAAATCCTAAATAAAGGGAGAAACAAACCATATTCAAGGATTGCGTAATTTAGTATGTTAAAGTATTGTGAAATATTCTCCTCAAGATAGTTTATAGGTTCAGTGCAATCCCATCAAAATCTCAGTTTCTGTATGGATTTGTGTGTATGTGCATGTGTGCATGTGTGTATGTGTGTGTATGGTGAGTTAACAAGCTGATTCCAATATTTTATTTATTTATTTCACACACACACACACACACACACACACACACACACACACAGCAAGCACAAGCAGGGGAAGCAGCAGCAGGGGGAGAGGGAGAAGCAGGCTCCGCGATGAGCAGGGAGCCCGATGCAGGGCTCGATCCCAGGACCCTGGGATCATGACCTGAGCCAAAGGCAGACGCTGAACTGACTGAGCCACCCAGGCGCCCCAACAAGCTGATTCTAAAATCCATAATGAAATTTTTTAGATTGTTTGAAGACTTACTGAATTCAAAAGAGAACCATTACAAAGCTACAATAATTAAGACAATTTGGTTTTTGCCAAGAATTAGACAAATGGAATAAGGAGGCAGAGGAGTGAGTCCCGTGCAGACACAAGAAATATATGGACACTCTATAATAAATGTGTAACCAAAGAGCAATGTAGAAAACTTGGTCTCTTCAATGAAAGTTGCTGAGTTAATTTTATAGTCATACAAAAATAAACTTGACCTCCACCTCATACCACAAACAAAAATGTATTCCAAATGATATATAGATTTAAATGTGGAAAATAAAAAAATTAGGTTCCCATTTGGACAACAGGTTCCTATTTATTGTCCATTGGACAATATACTTACATTGCTGGAGTAAACAACAATTTTTTAACTAGAGCATAGAAGTCACTAAATATAATGAGAAAACAGCTTGCTCTAAATTAAAACAGTAAATCTATTCAACAAAAGACACTTTTCAAGAAAGTGAATATTAAAAAGAGGATTTGTATCCTGTATATATAAGGAACTCTATAAAAATCAAAAGAAAAAGCAAACAAGCCAATGAAAAAATGGGGAAAAGCCTGGAACAGGCTTATAAGAAACTGTATTCAAAGTGCCATTAAACATATGAACAGGTATATGATATCATTAGTTAGGAAAATGCTAATACCAAAATCAGAAAACACACCCATAAGAATGGTTAGCTTTAAAAATACTGATAATATCAAATATTGGTAAAGATATGAATTAACAGAAACTCTCACATGCTGCTGGTGTGAATGTAAACTGGTATAAATTCTTTTAAATCCTGTTTGGTAGTATCTCAAACTTGACCCAGCAGTTTAGCTCCTAAAATATTCACCAACAGAAATGTATATATGTGTGTTCTAAAAGACATAATAATGTTTATAGCAATATAATTATAACCAAACCAGAACACAATGAAAGTGTCTAGGAAAAGAAAAATTGATAACTTTTGGTGTGTTCATACAATTACAAGAATTAAAAAGAATGAACAGGGGCACCTGGGTTAATCAGTCGGTTAAGCATCTGACTCTTGGTTTAAGCTCAGATCATGATCTCTGGGTTCTGGGATCGAGCCCTGCATCAGGTTCTGCGCTCAGTGAGGAGTCTGCTGGAGAGTAGCTCCCTCTGCTCCTCCCCCTCTGCTCCCCACTCTGCTCACACTCTCTCTGTCTCAAATAAATAAATCTTAAAAAAAAAAAGAATGAAACACCTGCCATACACAACATGGAAAAATCTCACAAAGGTAATGTGAAATGAGCCAGAAACATAAGTATTGATACTGGATTCTTTAATTTATATATTTATATTTTATTATATTATAAATGCAAGTTATAGGCAAAACCAATGGAAGTCAGGATGGTGGTAACTTTCGGTGTAGAAGGAGGGAACAGTACTGGGATGGGATAAAAAAGAATATGTAGTAAGGATCAGAATTAACAAACTGTAGCCAGCAAGCCAAATCTGGCCTGCCACCTATTTTTATAAATGAAGTTTAATTTTAACCCAACCATATCAATTCAAATTGTCCATAGCTATTTCCATGCTATAATATCAAAAGTGCATAGTTAAGACAGAGAACTACATGGCCTGAAAAAAAACTAAAATATTTACAATCTATCCCTTATAGAAAAGAAAAAACGTGCTGGCCTCTATCCCACATCATTACCTGGGCTGCAATTCTATGTGATAAATCATTGAGCAGTACATTCACATGCATATTCTGCTGAACGTATGTTATTATCTTTATGTTAGACTTTTATTTCCAATTCAACAAGCCATTATTTGCTTCCTATGATGTATCCAGATATGTTCTGGGTGCTTTATATAATGCATAAGCTGTAAAAAGTTCCATCTTTTTCCTCGGTAACTTTAAAACCTCCATGAAGAGTCATGACATACCACTCAGGAACTAAGTAAATGTCACTCTGTATTTTAGTACTTGAGTGCTCATGAGGAACCACAAGATAATAGAGCAGTGAAAAGTGACTGAAACAGATTTCTTTAGACTTCATACAGAAATTATCTATTGCTGCGTAACAAATTACCGCATATGTCCTGTCTTCAAAGAATTCAAAATGTTTATCTCACAGTTTCAGTAAGGCAGGGGTCTGGGTACAGCTTAGCTGAGTCTACAAGACTGTAATCAAGGTATGGTCAGGGCCAGGGTCTCACATGAGGCTCAAATGGGGAAGGATATGCATTCAAGATCACCAGGTTGTTAGCAAGATTCAGCTAGTTCCTTGTGGCCTGTTAGATTGAGGGACTCAGTTTCCTGCTGGCTGTTGGCTGGAGGAGGCCATGTTTAGTTCCTAGCTGGTTGTTGGCTACAGATGGCCCTCAGTTCTTTGCCATATAGCAAAGCAACATGCTGACATTTCATCAGAGCCGATCTTAGGTAACACAGGCATGAAAGTAATATCCTATCACCTTTGCCATTATATCATTGGTTAGAAGCACATCACAGGCCCTACCCATATTCAAGAGCAAAGGATTACACAAGGGTTCAAGGAGGCAGGGATAATCAGGGACTATTTATTATTTTATAATCTGTCCATCACAGAAAGATTTGGATGGAAACCCTAGTTAGATTGTAAGCTTTTTGAAGGCAACAGTGGTGAAACTTTAAATTTTTTTACACTGACTCATAAAATTTGGTGCAATGATTTGCTCATAGCTCGTTTTTTGTTGTTGAAGTATCAGCCAGACACTTGATAGGTGTTCCAGGTAGAGCTATAATACTTGAATTGAACCTCTTACATTTTCTGGGATTAAGAGTCTCAACCGGGGGGGCACCTGGGTGGCTCAGTTTGTTAAGCATCTGCCTTCAGCTCAGGTCATGATCCCAGGGTCCTGGGATTGAGCCCTGCATTGGGCTCCTTGCTCAGCGGGGAGTCTGTTCACCACTCTCCCTCTGCCTGCCGCTCCCCCCGCTTATGCTCTCTCTCTCTCTGTGTGTCACATAAATAAATTAAATCTTAAATAAACAAAGAGTCTAAACTAGGAACCATAGAAATAATAGAAAAATAGAAATTAAAGAAAAATAGCTAAATGGGTAACAGATTACTGATTTTATTGATATCTAGGTAAACACAAGACTCTCTTTGCCAATGTGAGACTTCTCTATAATGGAGAAACATAATGTTCAAATCTGGGTCTTCTTTTTTCCTATGAATCTAGAATTGCCAGGTCTGAAAAGCAACCTGCCTCCATTATACAACTGTCCACATTGACAACAATGGCCAAACTTCCCCAGGAATCTTAGGTCCTTGAACTTATCACAGGAATATAGCAATTATGAGAGCAAGAACACATGCACACAAGAACTCATCATTCACTCACAGTGACCTGGCCACTAGCTAGATGGGGACCAATTAATATATAAGGAGCTGACCCATTTCTTGGGGAAAAGCTAGTGAGTGGCTGGACAGAGATGGATTGAGGAGTGGATGTATCATCCTTCCCATGTGTCAATGTGATAATGTAGGACCAGGGGCCTGGAAGCTGGGGTGCATAATTTCTCCCTTCATTGTCACCATAATTATTATTCCAGTGAACATCAGTTACTATCTTCCCAGTGTACTGATAATTCATAGCCCATAACATGCATCTCTGTTCTACAATGCCCAGAACATGTCTAAACTTTCCATTTATATGGATAATTTAGGTTTTTTGCTTTGCATTTAATGCCTGTGGATCACTAGTCACTTGAGTTAGTAGCTAAAATCCTTCTGAGATTATGTAGCGTTGTCCTGTATTTACAGATGGAGAAAGAGGGATTTCAGTTTTTCTCTGAATATGGCCCCAGGGAGATGCACATTTTAACAATGGCCCCACAGCTCAATTCCACTTTGCTATAAAGTCCATGGCTCCAGAACTGTAACTTATTCTCTCTCTGGTGGTAAAGACAAGGAAGGCTCCCCTTTCCACATAAAGCTGGTAAGAAAGTACAGAAAGGTGTTCATTGTGTTGACTTTATGCTTTGATTGTTACCTATTCACAAATATTCATACGAACTTCCTGAAAATCAGGCAATATTAGGATTCACCTTGTCTTCAGGGATCCACGTAACACACAGATATCTGACCCAGACTAGTTTATAGATAAACATTGTAATAGTTTTTCACAGATTGAATGAAAACCTGAGAACTGGAGTTTAAAAAGGAACTACAGAAAACTAATCTAAAAGGAATGATGACATATATGCTAATTACAAGGTATTTACTCTAAGGTAATAAACTTTACCTAATATTTTTAAAAGCTTGATTGAAAAATATTAATATTATAATAACTAATATTGCTATTATTTAAGTCTTCCTAGAATTGATTTTAAGAATTTGAATGTATTGCTTTCAAAATTATTTTTAACATTTTAATTGAACAAGGCTTTGTAACATTTATAACATTTCTGTGTGTATTTAGCTGCCTCCCTTATTCCCTGTAATGTCTATTGAAAACCTCTATCATATTCTCAAACCAGCATCTATCACTTGATATTCCTTGAACAGCAGTATATTTCCCACTCTTAATTCATAAGGAAGAGAAAGAAAAAGAAAGAAGGAAAGAAAAAAGAAAGAAAGAAAGAAAGAAAGAAAGAAAGAAAGAAAGAAAGAAA
>NW_027397097.1:999975-1110845 GCF_003265705.2 Callorhinus ursinus
GAAGGAAGGAAGGAAGGAAGGAAGGAAGGAAGGAAGGAAGGAAGGAAAGAAAGAAAGAAGAAGAAAGAAAGAAAGAAAGAAAGAAAGAAAGAAAGAAAGAAAGAAAGAAAGAAAGAAAGAAAGAAAGAAAAAGAGAGAGAAAGAAAGAAAAAGAGAGAGAAAGGGAGAAATGGAGGAAGGAAGGAAGGGAGGAAGAGAGGAAGAGAGGAAGATAAAGACAAAGGAAAGGAAGGCAGGAAGGGAGGGAGGGAGGAAGAAAGAAAGGAAGGAAATTCTGACATAGGATATGACACGAATGGTTTTAGGGGATATTACACTAAGTGAAATATGCCAATCACAAAAGGACAAATACTGCGTGATTCCACTTATGTGAGATATTAGGAGTAGTCAAAACTCTATAAAGAGATAACTGGGGAATGAGGAGTGAATGTTTAATGGTGTACAGTTTCAGTTTTACAAGATGAAAAGAGTTATGGATATGGATGGTAGTGATGGTTGCACAATATTATGAATGTATTTAATACCACTGAACTATACACTTAAAAACACTTAAGATGGTAAACTTTATATTAGGTGTATTTGACCACAATTTTTAAAAAAGAAAAAAGAACACCAAGTAGGCACTGCATTATAATTTCCTCACATAAGCCTCCACCAATCTACCCATTTGCCACTTATCCTCAAAGGTCAATGAAAATGATAATCCTCATCTTTTTGAAGGCTAATTACTATCACACTCTATATTCAATCACCTATTACTTTCTTAACGAGATTTCTATACCAATTAATCCCTAGTGTTCTATATTTTCAATCTCTATCTTCTATAACTTTACATTTCTCTAAGTCTGTCCAATCTTGTACAAATCTTCCATCTAGCTATGGTCTTCTTAGTGATGGCCCATTTCTCTCCTTGCCTTCACTGATGAGTTTCCAGAAATAATACACATTGTGCCTCTACCACTTATTTGTCCCTTCATCCTCAAGCCACTGTTGTAGGTTCTCAGCTTTCATCACTGGACTTCACTGTGTTTCTAGGGCCACTATGCTCTCAGCTGCATTTAAAATTTTTTTAATTGACAATATTTTTTATTGAGACATAATATATACACCATAAAATTAACCTTTAAAAGTATGCAATTCACTTTTTATAGTTTTTAGTATATTCACAAAGTTGTGCATCACCACTAATTACAAAATGTTTCTATCATCCCAAATAAGAAACCCATATTCATTTAGCAATCACTCCCCATTCCCCTCTACCCCTAGGCCCTGGCAACCCCTACTCTACTTTTTTTTTTCTTTTGAAATAGCTTTATTGAGGTGTAATTGACAAACAATAAATTACACATGTTTAAAGTGTATAACTTGACAATTTTTGACATAAGCACATACCTGTGAAACCACCACCACAGTCATGATAATGAAAATAAAGATCATCACCAACAATTTCCTTGTGCCCTTTTATAAAGCCTCCCTCTCTATACCTCCCTCTCTATACCTCCCTCCAAACTCTCCCTTTGGTAGCCCAGGATCTGCTTTCTGTAACTTTAGATTATTTTACATTCTCTAGAATTCCTTTTTAATTTAAATTCAATTAATTAACATATAAAGTACTATTTGTTTCAGGGGTACAGGTCTGTGATTCATCAATCTTACATAATACCCACTGCTCATTACAACACATACCTTCCCCAATGTCTATCACCCAGTTACCCCATCCTCCCACTTCCCTCCCTTCCAGCAACCCTCAGTTTCTTCCTAAGATTAAGAGTTTCTTATGGTTTGTCTCCCTCTTTGGTTTTGTCTTGTTTCATTTTTTCCTCTCTTCCTCTATGATCCTCTGCCTTGTTCCTTAAATTCCACATATCAGTGAGATCATATGATAATTACCTTTCTCTGCTTGACTAATTTTGCTTAGCATAATACTCTCCAGTTCCATCCACGTCGTTGCAAATGGCAAGATTTCATTTTTTGATGGCTGCGTAATATTCCATTGTGTGTGTGTGTGTGTGTGTGTGTGTGTGTGTGTGTGTGTCTGTGTGTGTGTGTGTGTGTGTGTGTGTACCACATCTTCTTTATCCATTCATCTGTCAATGGACATCTTGGCTCCTTCCACAGTTTGGCTATTGTGGACAATGCTGCTATAAACATCGGGGTGCAGGTGTCCCTTCGGATCCCTACATTTGCATCTTTGGGGTAAATACACAGTAGTGCAATTGCTGGGTCATAGGGTAGCTCTACTTTCAATTTTTTGAGGAACTTCCATACTGTGTTCCAGAGTGGCTGCACCAGCCTGCATTTACACCAACAGTGTAGGAGGATTCCCTTTCTCCACATCCTTGCCAACATCTATCATTTCCTGACTTGTTCATTTTAGCCATTCTGACTGGTGTGAGGTGGTATCTCGTTGTGGTTTTGATTTTGATTTCCCTGCTGCCGAGTGATATTGAGCACTTTTTCATGTGTCTGTTGGCCATTTGGATGTCTTCTTTGCAGAAATGTCTGTTCATGTCTTCTGCCCATTTCTTCATTGGATTATTTGTTGTTTGGGTGTTGAGTTTGAGAAATTCTTTATAGATTTTGGATACTAGCCCTTTAACTCATATGTCATTTGCAAATATCTTCTCCCATTCTGCAGGTTGTCTTTTGGTTTTGTTGACTGTTTCCTTTGTTGAGCAAAAGTTTTTTATCTTGATGAAGTCCCAATAGTTCATTTTTGCCTTTCTTTCCCTTGCCTTTGGAGACATTTCTAACAAAAAGTTGTTGCAGCCAAAGTCGAAGAGGTTTACGCCTGTGTTCTCCTTTAGGATTTTGATGGATTCCTGTCTCACACTGTGGTCTTTCAACCATTTGGAGTCTATTTTTGTGTGTGGTGTAAGGAAATCGTCCAGTTTCATTCTTCTGCATGTGGCTGTCCAATTTTCCCAACACCATTTGTTGAAGAGACTGTCCTTTTTCCATGGCACATTCTTTCCTGCTTTGTCAAAGATTAGTTGAGGGTCCATTTCTGGGCTCTCTATTCTGTTCCATTGATCTTTGTGTCTGTTTTTGTGCCAGTACCATACTGTCTTGATGATGACAGCTTTGTAACAGAGCTTGAAGTCTGGAATTGTGATGCCACCAGCTTTGCTTTTCTTTTTCCAACATTCCAGTCCTATGAAAAAAGTGGATGGTATTTTGATAGGGATTGCACTGAATGTATAGATTGCCCTAGGTAGCAAAGACATTTTAACAATATTTGTTCTTCCAATCCATGAGCATGAGACATTTTTCCATTTCTTTGTGTCTTCCTCAATTTCTTTCATGAGCATTCTATAGTTTTCTGAGTACAGATCCTTTCCCTCTTTGGTTAGATTTATTCCTAGGTATCATGGTTTTGGGTACAATTGTAAATGGGATCGACTCCTTAATTTCTCTGTCTTCTGTCTCGTTGTTGGTGTATAGAAATGTAGCTGACTTCTGTGCATTGATTTTATATCCTGCCACTTTACTGAATTCCTGCATGAGTTCCAGCAATTTTGGGGTGGAGTCTTTAGGTTTTCCACATAGAGTATAAACATTTGAAATTTTTAATTCTTGGAGGACCTGACCACTTAAGCAATTTGACATTGTTTTTCATGTAACACCCAGTCATGACACCATCTCTTTTGGTTTTAATTGTTCCTGTAAAGCTGTCTAGCCTTATCTTGCTTTAGTGTATATAGTCCTTTCCAATAATTTCTATGGAGTTTGTCTTCATTGGTTTTCTCTTGTAAATGTACTCTCTGAGGTGGTTCACCCACACTGTTGAATTAAAATGGCACATATAGTGATAACTCTGAAATGTTCTGGAGACTTTTGCCTGGAAATTCACACCCACATGGGCACTGAAGATCCATGGAAATCTTTGGGTGGGTTTCCCATAATCATTTCACAAACAACATATTCAAAATTGAATGCATTGATTTTTATTATTTATTATATATTAATTGTCTATTCATAGACTCTTACGATCTAATGGTATTTAAAATTCTATCAGTACAGTTTGTCTCCCCTTCCGATTTTATGAGAGACTAGGGACTCCGAGAAACAACTGAGGGTTTTAGAGGGGAGGTGGGTGGGGGGATGGGTTAGCCTGGTGATGGTTATTAAGGAGCGCACGTATTGAATGGAGCACTGGGTGTTATACACAAACAATGAATCATGGAACACTACATCAAAAACTATGTAATGTATGGTGACTAACATAATAAAATTTAAAAAATAGACAAATAAAAAATAAATTAATTAAAAAAATAAATCTGTCAATGTAATTATCATCAAAATATATAAGATTATTTAGACATTTTCCTTGAATTTAAGAGTAAAAATATATATATATATATATATATATATAATTAAAATAGAGTTTGATTTGGAGTTTTCTCAATGATAGAGTACTTATCCATGACCTAGATAGCTTTCCTAACCAAAAGAAAATTTATCTAGGTATTTGTGTGTGACAATGTAATTTATTATTTCTATAGGATGTGATAATTGTGAGGACAAATGTTACAAATCTAGAAAAACATGGATCTCTTAAGCAACTTGACATCTAAATTTCCAACCTTCTTGTTGACTGGCATTCCTGGCCTAGAGTCTGTCCATGTGTGGATCTCTATCCCCTTCTGTTGTCTCTATGCCATTGCCCTCTCTGGGAACAGCATGATCCTATTTGTCATCATTACCCAGCAGAGTCTTCATGAGCCCATGTACTATTTCCTCTCCATGCTTTCAGCTGCTGACTTGGGCTTGACTGTTTCTACAATGTCAACAACATTAGGTATCCTCTGGTTTGAGGCAGTTGAAATCAATCTAAATAACTATTATCCAGATGTTTTTTCTTCATGGATTTACCTTCATAGAATCTGGGGTGCTGGTGGCTATGGCCTTTGACTGCTATGTGGCCATCTGTGATCCTCTGAGGTACGCTACCATTCTCACTAATTCTAGAATCATTCAGATGGGCCTGTTAATGATTATATGCACTATACTATTAATAGTACAACTACTTTTGCTCTTGAAGCCTCTCTATTTCTGTAGGGCAAATGTCCTTTCCCACTCCTACTGCTACCACCCAGATGTGATTAAATTAGCATTTTCAGATACTTGGGCCAACAGCATCTGTGGATTAATTGATCTCATCCTGACCACAGGAGTAGATACACCATGCATTGTCCTGGTTTATATTTTGATCATTCACTCTGTCCTCAGTACTGCCTCCCCTGAAGAGCGACATAAGGTCTTTAACACCTGTGTCTCCCGTATTGGAGCAGTGGTTGTTCTACATCCCCATGATGAGCCTGTCCTTGGTACATCTCTATGGTCCATCAGCCCCCAAAGTTGTCCATTCGGTGATGGCCAATATATATCTGCTTTTGCCTCCCATGCTCAACCCCATAATCTATAGTGTAAAAACAAAACAGATTTGCAAGGCTATATACTCAGTCTTCTCCGTACAAAATAAACAGAGATAACTGCTTGAGAAAAATCTGAAAAAAGTGACTTTCACTGTAGAAAAGCAACTCTGGTATATTACTGTCTATCAGATATGTTTTTGTCATTTTATTCCTTTATTCAACAAATATTTAGAGGGCATTTTTGTGTCTTCAGTCATAAAATATGTTACACCCCAAGAATTTTATAG
The DNA here is from genome assembly GCF_003265705.2 of Callorhinus ursinus. NCBI lineage: Eukaryota > Metazoa > Chordata > Mammalia > Carnivora > Otariidae > Callorhinus > Callorhinus ursinus. The sequence goes on from NW_027397097.1 coordinate 1,005,641, forward strand.
TCCAATAAGGGAAACATGAAAACATTAGTAATACAATAATAAAAGTACTCAAAGTAATTAACATTTAGTGACTACTTTATACTATCTGTTCTACCAACAGCTTTTAAGACATATTCCATTTAATCTTCAAACAGCTCAATGAAATATATAATAACGTTAATTACATTTTAGAGATGAAGAAACTGAGGCCTAAAGACATGTAGACCATCAACCAGACATCTAACTTGGCTCAGGGTTGAGATTTGAATCTGGGCTCTCTGCACTTTTCAGCTTCCTATACAGTTAAATGTAGCTATGCAATGGAGTTCCAGCCAGACGAATGGGAGTAATACGTGCTGATTCAAGACCTGGCCTATAAAACTTCCCATGTATTAAACTCCACATTCATTTCTCATCTGCAGGCTTCATGCTGACCTAGGGAGACCTCTGAAGTCATGTGATGAAAATGGCAGAGGCTCCATCAATCCAGGTTCCTGAATAACTGTGTGGTACAGAGTCCTCCAGTGTTGCCACCCAACCAACTTAGAACCATCTGGACCTGTTTATGTGAGTGAGAAATAAACTTCTATTGTGTTAGGGCCATTATACACTTTGGAATCTGTTACAGCAGTTAGCCATCACTAACTACTACAGAAAAGGAAGTGCAATCTGGTCTCAGAAGAGAAAAGAACAAGAAACTGGAAAGCCATCAGGATCCAGGAGAGCTACTCTCACAGTCTACTTTTGTCTCCCTCTCTGTGGGGCCATAGGCTTTTTCCTGTGCTTCTCTGTGCAGATCTTTATTCTCCCTTCTGGCAGACCATTTCTCTAGCTTCTTTGTGAACATGGAGGAAGATGGGCACCCCAAAACCCTTCAGTTTGCATGTCCTTCAAGAGGCCAGCAGAGACTAGTCACAACTTCAAATTCCTTGGAGAAAGATTTTGATTACTCTACTTGGGGAAGTATGCATCCCTTTCCCATCGGCTTTTGCTGGGCAGACAGGATTCATGTAGCACAAACAGGGTCACAGGGTTCTGTGAGTAGAAGCACAGGGTTTAGAGAAAGCGTGCATCAATTGTCTTGCATTTTTTCCTGCATCAGGGGCAGTCACGCATTAACACCAACTGCCAAGCCACCTGAGAGCCACAGGTAAGAAAGGAAAGACCGCTCTTCAAAAGGCCATGTAAACAGGGTTGTGGGGAAAAACCACTGGAGCTAACACTGCAGAGCAGAAGACATGAGAGAGAAGAAAGACTTCATAAATCAGACTCCAAAAATACAAACTATATAGAGAAATACTGTTAGACTTGACTTCAACAAAATTACAGATTTCTGTACAATAAAGAATACCACAAACAGAGCTATAATAGATGACAGACAAGGAATAGCCCCTGCAACATCCAAAATTGACAGATTAAATGTCTAGAATAGACAAGGAATTCCTACAATTTTATATGAAAATCACAAGAAACCCAAAAGAAAAATGGTCAAAAGCTATGGGTAGGGAACCTACAGAAAAAGAAGCTGAAGTGACTAGCAAGTAAATGAAAAGATGATCAAATTCAAAGAAAAAGCAATGAGTAAAATACAAATTAAGATAATGAGATAGCATTGTTCATACCGATCAGAAGGGCAAAAATTAGAATGGTGGATAACAGCAAAGGTCGGCAAAGATGTTGGAAGAGGGTAAACAGACACAGCCACTCTGCTAGGAGATCTTAGTGCCATTAAGTATGTCTCTGTCCTGTGTGAGCCCGTGAGCCCACTCTGGTGGGTAAATTTCAGAGAAATTCTCAAATAGAATGGTCTATGTACAAATTACAGACTTTATAGACTGTGTGAGAAGGTTTGCTGCGACAATAATGTAGCAGTTACTTGAAGTAACTTTGATTTCAGTAACTGGAAGAATGGAAAAATCAAAATGGAGTGGATACAAATATGGAATTCTATGCAGCTTTTAGAAATCACACTTTAGATGTACCTACACCAACATGAATCTCTTAAAAAGCGCAGCACTGAGTAAAAAGCAAATACCATTATGTAAGCTGAAGACATCATAATTATACTACAGGTCTTCCAAGCAAATATGTAGGTATAGGGACATAAACACAGTAGGTACATATGAACGGAAAAGGGAATGGGCATGTGGACTGAAGATAAAGGGTTAAAGAGAAAAGAACAAGAAACTTGCACTCATGATGTTAATAAGGTGACATAAACTGATGACTGTCTTTAAGCCAACGGTGCTCCTCAGGTAAGAAAGAAGGTGGGCGGGCAGGCAGGGAGGTAAGACAGCCAGCCCCTACTAGGTTTGGGAGCTGCTCTCCAACTTGTATCCCTCTCTCAGCCAGCTCCACTCCAATAATCCTCCTTTCCCTCCCAATACTGACTTTGGAAGACACGGAATTTATGGGAAGAAGTGCTTTTCAAGAGGACAGCAACAAAAGTAGAGCTTCAGACAGAAGAAAACCAGGTCAACACTCCTTATTCTGGGTGGTGACTATGTAGCTATTAAATTGTCAAGGATCTTAATATATTAAATGGTGAGTAATGGCTTTAAGGCTATAATGCACCTTCAAAAAAAAATGCCTAGCCAGCATCCAAAAAGCTAACCTTTCTCTTGAGAGAATATGATAGATCAGATGGCTAGTGTTCAATAAACTATATTTAATATTTGTAGTAATATACGTTGTTGAACTTCATTATACTGTACTGAGAATGCAGTCTCCAAAACTTGGTATAAAACAAAAGAAAATTAAAAATAAAAGTCAGGTAATGGCACAAAAATATTTTTTTGCACTTCTAAAATTAAAAAATGCTGACAATGCTAAACACTATACCTCTTGCCCCAAAACTTCTATAGTCTGTCAGCCAGGAAGATTTATAGGACAACTACTATGTTCAGGACTCTAGGAACGAGCCATAAATAAAATAGAAACAACAGTTCCCACACTGAATTTTAAAAAAGTAGTATATTGAAAACAAACACCAACAAAAAAGGACAGGGTATCATGGACATTACTAGATAAACTAAACGTCTAAGCATTAAAAGAATGCAAAGAGAGAAAAAGAAAAAGGAGTCAAATGGGATCAATCATTGAAGGGAACTAGGCATAGAATAAAGAAGCAAAGGCATGCCAGAAGGAAAGAAGAACTCTGCAACAAGAAAGAGATGAGGAAAAAGAAATAAGAATAAAGAATAAAGAAGGCTAACTACCAAATTAGTTTGGCCCCATTTAGGGAAGTAACAAGAGATAAGGAGAGGGAAGTGGAGGTGGAGGGTTTAAATGCTAACTTGTGGTGTATAAATTTGATACTCTGGGTCTAAGATCAGGGAAATGACTTAATGAAAAGGGTACGTAAAAGGGATTAAATCTAGCATTTGAGTATAGGGCCTAATGCAGAGACAAACTAGGGTATGAGAAATCAACAAGAAGGCAGTAATTAAGCTCTAAAATGTAAGGGCCTGAGGGGCTGGCTATAACAATAAGGAGGAAGCAACAGATCCAAGGGCTCTGAGCATGGAATGATCAGCAGCATTTACTATTGAACAGAATATAGAACTAAAGAGGGAAAGGGTCAGAAAACTCCAAGGTTAGGAGTTTAATACACTAAGAGAAGATAATGAAAAAACTGGGTGGGCTTATGACAAGGGGAAGACTAAGTACACATTTTTCACACACTAAGATCCAGGTGTTGGTGGGACATTCAGAAGAAATTTTTATTAGGCTACAGTCAGGCTTGAGAAGAAACTCCAAGTTACCTAAATGAAAAAGTTAAAAAATAAAGTGAGTGAACTATTCCCATATTAAAAGTGTTGGTGGGATAGGTGTACTTATGTGCAAAAAGGAAGAAAAGAAAATGGAGCTGTCAAAGACCAGAAGCAAACCAGAATCCTAAAAATAAATAAACAAATCATCATCAAAGAAGGGCAGAATTGAAAGCAAATGAGAAGTTTAAGAAACTGATATAAGACCAATGACAATCCCTGTTTTTAGACACAATGTATTCTTGAGAAAAGGATGGCCATCCTATGAAATCTTGACTATCCACCTATTTAGACAATAACAGAAACTAATGTACTACAAAGCATCATGTAATCTTCAGAGTCAGAAGGAGGCTTAAAAAAATCATCCAGTCTTTCAACAAGTAGTATGGAGACAACGAGATATCCATCTGCAAAAGAATGAAGTTGGACCCCTACCTAGACTATTTTTAAAAATTAACTCAAAATTGATTAAAGACCTAAATGTAAGAAAATTATACAACTCTTAGAAGAAAACAGACATAAATCTTTGTGACCTTGGATTAGGCAATGGTTTTGGATAGGACACCAAAACCACAAACAAATAAAGAAAGAATAGGTAAACTGGACTTCAAATTTTAAAACTTTTCGGCTGCAAAGGATACCATCAGGGCAACTGGGTGGCTCAGTCGTTAAGCATCTGCCTTCGGCTCAGGTCATGATCCCAGAGTCCTGGGATCAAGCCCCATTATCGGATCCCTGCTCAGCGGGAAGCCTGCTTCTCCCCCTCCCACTCCCCCTGCTTGTGTTCCTGGCTCTTGCTATCTCTCTCTGTCAAATAAATAAATAAAATCTTAAAAAAAAAAAAAAGATACCATCAAGAAAGTTAAGACAACATACTGAATGGGAGCAAATATTTGTAAATCATACATCTGGTAACGTTCTAGTATCCAAAATAGATAAAGAACTCCTTCCCCTCAACAATAAAAAGATAAATAACCCAACTAAAAAAGATCAAAGGCTCTTAATAGACATTTCTCCAAAGAAGATATACAAATGGCCAATAAGCTCATGAAAAGATGTTCAACAACACTAGTCATCAAAAAATGCAAATTAAACCCACAGTGAGATACACTATATTACACCGGCTAGGATGCTATAATAAAAAAAAAGAGGGAAAGTATTGGCAAGGATGTGGAGAAAATCAAACTCTCACACTCTGTTGATGGGAATGTATAATTCCCACTTTGAAAAACAGCCTGGCAGTTCTTCAAAAGGGTAAACAAAGTTTCCATATGACCCAGCAATTCTACTCTTAGGTATATACCCAAGAAGAATAGGCTCCCACAAAAACTTGTACAAAAATGTTCATAGCAGCATTATTCATAATTACCAAAAAGTCCATCAACTGACAATAAATGGATAAATACAATGTGGTATACCCATGCAATGGAGTATTATTTGGCCATAAAAAAGAATGAAGTACCGATACATGCTACAATATGGATGAACTTTGCAAACATTATGCTAAGAAAAAAAGAGAAGAGAAAAGAAAAGAAACAAAAAGAAAACGCCAGTCATGCAAGACCATATATTACATGATTCCATGAATATGAAATGTCCAGAACAGGCAAATCTATGGAGACAGAAAGTAGATTAGTGGTTGCTTAGGGCTGGCGGTGGAGGGGATGGAGGTAGAAAGGAGAGTGACTGCTAATGGGTATGGAATTTTTTGTGTGTATGTGGGAGAGGTGGTAAAAATTTCTAAAATTGGTTGTGGTGATAGTTGCACAACTCTGACTATATTAAAAAACCACTGACTATACTCTTTAAATAGATAAATTGCCTGGTATGTGAATTATATCTCCAAGTTTTTTAAAAAAACATCTAGTCTAAACACATGAGTTGAATACCCTCACCTTCCTTAAATGGAGATCTAACTTTGCTGAATACAATCAAACAGGAAATTCAGTATTGCCCCCAGGAAACTCATGCCACCTCTGAACAACTCTGTTAGAATAGTCTTCTTTATACTGAGTTAATAAGTGAGTAACAGGCAGAAGAAAGGAAACAAAATGTAGGGTTTCAAACAGTAGGGAAACGTGACTGATAAAGAGCTTGTAGACTGGAATCAAAGAAGGGCTGAAAAGTGGAGGAAAACTATTTTTTAGGTAAGAGAAGGAATTGGGGAGCAATGGAACAGATAGGCTAGGTGGTAAAAACAGGTTTTTATCATAGGAGAAATCTCAGCATTTTGTATATGGTATAATACTTCACATAATTTACTACTGAACACTTAGTGTGCCAGACACAGATTAAAATGATAAATAAAACAGGGGCACCTGGGTGGTGCAGTCATTTAAGTGTCTGACTCTTGGTTTTGGCTCAGTCATGATCTCGGAGTAAGGGGCATGGAGCCCTCATCCTGCTTCATGCTCAGCTCGGAGTCGGCTTGAGATTCTCTCTCCTTCTTCCTCTGCCCCTCCCACTCATGTGTGCACTCTCTCTCCCTAAAATAAATAAATCTTTAACATATCCTAAAAAAATAAATTAAAAAATAAATGATAAATAAAACAGTCCCTATCTTTGAATTACAGAGTTTACAGGGGGGCGGAGCAAGATGGCGGAGGAGTAGGAGACCTGGATTTCATCTGGTCTCAGGAATTCAGCTGGATAGGGATCAAACCATTCTAAACACCTACGAACTCAACAGGAGATCGAAGAAAAGAATAGCAACAACTCTCTGAACAGAAAAGTGACCACTTTCTGGAAGGTAGGACGTGCGGAGAAGTAAATCCGAGGCAATAATCGGGAGGATAGACGGCGGGGGAGGGGGCCTCCCTCGGCCACTTCTGGCAAGTGATAGAGCCGCGGAGTACAAAATCGGAACTTTAACTCGGCTCCGCTGAGGGACGTCGCTCCAGTGGCTAAGCGGAGGGTGGAACCCTCGTGGGACAGTGTGGTCTCAGGACCCTCGGGGTCACAGAAAGACCGGGGGTGCCTGAGTGCAGCAGAGCTCCAGGTATCGGAGCAGGGAAGCCGGCTTCAAAGAGGGAGCTGAGGTGTGGGCTCTCAGCTCGGGGTTGCCATAAACTGTGATTGGGGATACAGTCGGGCCACTGCTCCTCCAGCAGGGACCCAACAAGTGGCAGATCTGAGGAGGCTCTCCTTCCTCCCCTGGGAGAAGTGGCACGGGAGCACACTGCAGGAATCTGCTAGGTTTGGAGACTCCACACTGAGTCCGGTGCCAGAGATAGAAACGCTCGGTCACAGGCCGGGTGAGCATAGAGTGCGACCGGAGACCGTGGAGATAGGAGTGATTGACTGCTTTTCTCTGGGGGTGCACTGAGGAGCAGGGCCCCGAGTTCTGGGCTCCTCCCAGGCGGAGATTGGGAGGCCGCCTTTTTCACTCTTGTCCTCCAAAGCTGTAGGGAAAGGTTCCATGGAACAAAAGCTCCCGAGAGCAAACCTGAGCAGATTACTTAGCCCCAAATGACAAGGGCGGGTCAATTCTGCCTCCGGCAAAGACATTTGGGAACCACGGCAACAGGCCCCTCCCCCAGAGGATGAACACGAACAGCCAGCCAAGACCAAGTTTACCAAACAAAAAGAACAGCAGAACTCCAGCACTAGGGGAAAACTGCACATAGAATTCATGGCTTTCTTCCCATGATTCTTTAGTCTGTCAAAGTTAATTTTTTTTTAATTTTTCTTTTTCCCTTTTTCAACCAACATATTATAATTCCTTTTATAAAAAACATTTTTATTTTTCATTTTTCTATCCCTTCATTTTCATATTCTATCCCTTCAAGGTAGTTACCCTTATTTTTGGCACATATATATATATATATATATATATATACATATATATATATATATATATAAGTTGTTCTCCCTTTAAAATTTTGAGATACATTTTCTTCTAACAGATCAAAATATACCCTAAATCTCTAGTGTATGGCTTTGTTCTAGTCTCCTGCCTGATCACATTCTCTCCTTTTTTTTGCTTTCTTTTTTTTTATATCCTCTTCTTTTTTCAAAGAACTTCTTATCTTATCGATTCTTTTTATAAAATTTCTTATACTTTTCATCTTTACAGTCATATTCCATCCCTCCATTGTATCAACCTTTATTTTGTACATATATAAGTCTTTCTTTCTTTAAAAACTTGGGAGGAACTTTCTTCTAAAAGACCAAAATACACCCAAAATCTAGTGCGTGGCATTGATCTATGCACCAGCCTGATCATATTTGATCACATTCTGGTTTTTTTTGTTCTGTTGTTTTTGTTTGTTTTTACCTTTTTCTTTTTCTCTTTCTTTTTTCTTTCTTTCTCTTTATTTTCCCCTGGTTTCAGCTCTCTTCTGATTTCTTTAGAGTATATTTTCTGGGGACGTTGGTACCCTGTTAGCATTTTGTTCTCTCTTTCATCTGTTCTCCTCTGGACAAAATGACAAGACGAAAAAAATCACCTCAACAAAAAAAAACAAGAGATAGTACCATCTGACAGGGACATACTCAATACGGACATTAGTGCGATGTCGGACCTAGAGTTCAGAATCATGACTTTAAAGATACTAGCTGGGCTTGAAAAAAGCATGGAAGTTATTAAAGAAACCCTTTCTGGAGAAATAAAAGAACTAAAATCTAACCAAGTCAAAATCAAATAGGCTATTAATGAGGAGCAATAAAAAATGGGGGCACTAACTGCTAGGATAAATGAGGCAGAAGAGAGAATCAGTGATATAGAAGACCAAATGATGGAAAATAAAGAAGCTGAGAAAAACAGAAAAACAACTACTGGATCACAAGGGCAGAATTCGAGAGATAAGAGATACCATAAGACGAAACAACATTAGAATAGTTGGGATCCCAGAAGAAGGAGAAAGAGAGAGAGGGGCAGGAGGTATATTGGAGCAATTTATAACAGAGAACTTCCCTAATGTGGGGAAGGAAACAGGCATCAAAATGGAGGAGGCAAAGAGAACCCCTCTCAAAATCAATAAAAATAGGTCAACACACCGACAACTAATAGTAAAACTTACGAGTCTCAGAGACAAAGAGAAAATCCCGAAAGCAGTTCGGGAGAAGAGATAAGTAACCTATGATGATAGAAACATTAGATTGGCAACAGACCTATCCACAGAGACCTGGCAGGCCAGAAAGGACTGGCAAGATATCTTCAGAGTACTAAACGAGAAAAATATCAGCCAAGAATACTATATCCAGCTAGGCTCTCAGTGAAAATAGAAGGAGAGATCAAAAGCTTCCAGGACAAACAAAAACTAAAGGAATTTGCAAACATGAAACCAGCCCTACAAGAAATATTGAAAGGGGTCCTCTAAGCAAAGAGAGAGACTAAAAGCAGCATAGACCAGAAAGGAACACAGACAGCATACAGTAACAGTCACCTTACAGGCAATACAATGGCACTAAATTCATATCTTTCAATAGTTACCCTGAATGTAAATGGGCTAAATGCCCCAATCAAAAGACACAGGCTATCAGATTGGATTAAAAAACAAGACCCATTGATACGCTGTCTGCCAGAGACTCATTTTAGACCCAAAGACACCCCCAGATTGAAAGTGAGGGGGTGGAAAACCATTTACCATGCTAATGGACACCAAAAGAAAGCTGGGGTGGCAATCCTTATATCAGACAAACTAGATTTTAAAACAAAGACTGTAATAAGAGATGAGGAAGGACACTATATCCTACTTAAAGGGTCTATCCAACAAGAAGATCTAACAATTGTAAATGTCTATGCCCCGAACATGGGAGCAGCCAATTATATAAGGCAATTAATAACAACAGCAAAGAAACACATTGACAACAATACCATAATAGTGGGGGACTTTAACACCCCCCTGACTGAAATGGACAGATCATCTAAGCAAAAGATCAACAAGGAAATAAAGACTTTAAATGAAACACTGGACCAAATGGACTTCACAGACATATTCAGAACATTCCATCCCAAAGCAATGGAATACACATTCTTCTCTAGTGCCCATGGAACATTCTCCAGAATTCAACACATACTACGTCACAAATCAGGTCTCAACCGGTACCAAAAGACTGGGATCATTCCCTGCATATTTTCAGACCACAATGCTTTGAAACTAGAACTCAATCACAAGAGGAAAGTCAAAAGAACTCAAATACATGGAGGCGAAAGAGCATCCTACTAAAGCATGAATGGGTCAACCAGCAAATTAAAGAATTAAAAAACTTCACGGAAACCAATGAAAATGAAAACACAACTGTTCAAAATCTTTCGGATGCAGCAAAGGCAGTCCTGAGAGGAAAGTATAAGCAATACAAGCCTTTCTCAAGAAACAAGAAAGGTCTCAAATAAACAACCTAACCCTACACCTAAAGGAGCTAGAGAAATAACAGCAAATAAAGCCTAAACCCAGCACGAGATGAGAAATAATGAAGATCAGAGCAGAAATCAATGAAATAGAAACCAAAGAACAGTAGAACAGATCAACGAAACTAGGAGCTGGTTCTTTGAAAGAATGAACAAGATTGATAAACCCCTGGCCAGATTTATCAAAAAGAAAAGAGAAATGACCCAAATCAACAAAATCATGAATGAAAGAGGAGAGATCACAACCAACACCAAAGAAATACAAACAATTATAAGAACATATTACGAGCAACTATATGTCAGCAAATTAGATAACCTGGAAGAAATGGATACATTCCTAGAGATGTATCAACTACCAAAACTGAACCAGGAAGAAATAGGAAACCCGAAAAGACCTATAACCACTAAGGAAATTGAAGCAGTCATCAAAAATCTCCCAACAAACAAAAGCCCAGGGCCAGATGGCTTCCCAGGGGAATTCTACCAAACATTTAAAGAAGAATTAATACCGATTCTCCTGAAACTGTTCCAAAAAATAGAAATGGAAGGAAAACTTCCAAACTCCTTTTATGAGGCCACCATTACCTTGATCCCCAAACCAAAAACCCCATTAAAATGGAGAATGACAGACCAATATCCTTGATGAACATGGATGCAAAAATTCTCACCAAAATACTAGCCAGTAGGATCCAACAGTACATTAAAAGGATTCTTCACCACGACCAAGTGGGATTTATCCCTGGGCTGCAAGGTTTGTTCAACAACCGCAAATCAATCAACGTGATACAATATATTAACAAAAGAAAGAACAAGAGTCATATGATCCTCTCAATAGATGCAGAGAAAAAATGTGATGAAGTACAGCATCCTTTCTTGATCAAAACTCTTCAGAGTATAGGGATAGAGGGTACCTCCCTCAATATCATAAAAGCCATCTATGAAAAACCTACAGCGAATATCATTCTCAATGGGGAAAAACTGAGAGCTTTTCCCCAAGGTCAGGAACGCGGCAGGGATGTCCACTCTCACCACTGCTATTCAACATAGTATTAGAAGTCCTAGCCACAGCAATCAGACAACAAAAAGAAATCAAAGGCATCCAAATTGGCAAAGAAGAAGTCAAACTCTCATTCTTTGCAAATGATATGATACTGTATGTGGAAAACCCAAAAGACTCCACCCCAAAACTGCTAGAACTCATACAGGAATTCAGTAAAGTGGCAGGATATAAAATCTATGCACAGAAATCAGTGGCATTCCTATACACCAACAACAAGACAGAAGACAGAGCAGTTAAGGAGTCGATCCCATTTATAATTGCAGCCAAAACTATAAGATACCTAGGAATAAATCTAACCAAAGAGGCAAATGATCTGTACTCAGAAAACTATAAAATACTCAGGAAAGAAATTGAAGAAGACACAAAGAAATGGAAAAACATTCCATGCTCATGGATTGGAAGAACAAACATTGTGAAGATGTCAATGCTACCTAGAGCAATCTACACATTCAATGCAATCCCCATCAAAATACCATCCACTTTTTTCAAAGAAATGGAACAAAGAATCCTAAACTTTGTATGGAATCAGAAGAGACCCTGAATAGCCAGAGGAATCTTGAAAAAGAAAAGCAAAGCTGGCGGCATCACAATTCCGGACTTCCAGCTCTATTACAAAGCTGTCATCATGAAAACAGTATGGTCCTGGCACAAAAACAGACACATAGATCAATGGAACAGAATAAAGAGCCCAGAAATGGACCCTCAACTCTATGGTCAACTAATCTTCGACAAAGCAGGAAAGAATGTCCAATGGAAAAAAGACAGTCTCTTCAACAAATGGTGTTGGGAAAATTGGACAGCCACATGCAGAAGAATGAAACTGGACCATTTCCTTACACCACACACAAAAATAGACTCCAAATGGTTGAAAGACCTAGATATGAGACAGGAGTCCATCAAAATCCTAAAGGAGAACACAGGCAGCAACCTCTTCGACCTCAGCCGCAGCAACTTCTTTCTAGAAACATCGCCAAAGGCAAGGGAAGCAAGGGCAAAAATGAACTATTGGGATTTCATCAAGATAAAAAGCTTTTGCACAGCAAAAGAAACACTCCACAAAACCAAAAGACAACCGACAGAATGGGAGAAAATATTTGCAAATGACATTTCAGATAAAGGGCTAGTATCCAAAATCTATAAAGAACTTCTCAAATTCAACACCCAAAGAACAAATAATCCAATCAAGAAATGGGCAGAAGACAGACATTTTTCCAAAGAAGACATCCAAATGGCCAACAGGCACATGAAAAAGTGCTCAACATCGCTCGGCATCAGGGAAATCCAAATCAAAACCTCAATGAGATACCACTTCACACCAGTCAGAATGGCTAAAATTAACAAGTCAGGGAACGACAGATGTTGGCGGGGATGCAGAGAAAGGGGAACCCTCCTACACTGTTGGTGGGAATGCAAGCTGGTGCAACCCCTCTGGAAAACAGTATGGAGGTTCCTCAAACAGTTGAAAATAGAGCTCCCATACGATCCAGCAATTGCACTACTGGGTATTTACCACAAAGATACAAATGTAGGGATCCGAAGGGGTACGTGCACCCCAATGTTTATAGCAGCAATGTCCACAATAGCCAAACTGTGGAAAGAGCCAAGATGTCCATTGACAGATGAATGGATAAAGAAGAGGTGGTATATATACACAATGGAATATTATGCAGCCATCAAAAGGAATGAGATCTTGCCATTTGTAACAACAGTGGATGGAACTGGAGGGTGTTATGCTGAGTGAAATAAGTCAATCAAAGAAAGACATGTATCATATGACCTCACTGATATGAGGAATTCTTAATCTCAGGAAACAAACTGAGTGTTGCTGGAGAGGTGGGGGGTGGGAGGGATGGGGTGGCTGGGTGATAGACATTGGGGAGGGTATGTGCTATGGTGAGCGCTGTGAATTGTGCAAGACTGTTGAATCACAGATCTGTACTTCTGAAACAAATAATGCAACATATGTTAAGAGAAAAGAAAAGAAGATAGCAGGAGGGGAAGAATGAAGGGGAGTAAGTCGGAGGGGGGAGACGAACCATGGGAGACGATCACTCTGAAAAACAAACTGAGGGTTCTAGAGAGGAGGAGGGTGGTGGGATGGGTTAGCCTGGTGATGGGTATTAAAGAGGGCACATTCTGCGTGGACCACTGGGGGTTATGCACAAACAATGAATCATGGAACACTACATCAAAAACTAATGATGTAATGTATGGTGATTAACATAACAATAAAAATGGGGAAAAAAAAAGAAATTATCATGGATGGCCTCTAAAGGAACAACAGATATCCTAAAGAGGGTTTTTTTTTTTAAGGTTTATTTATTTATTTGAGAGAGAGAAAGCATGAATGGGGGGAGGGGGAGAAGGAGAGAGAATCTCAAGCCGACTCCATGCTGAGCATGGAGCTGGATGCGGGGCTTAATCACACAACCCTGAGATCATGACCTGAGATGAAACCAAAAGTTGGACACTTAACCAATTGAGCTACCAGGCACCCCACCATGGGTTAATTTAAATTATAACATCCAATGAATTAATTTAAATTATAGCATCTGACAATAAGCTTAAGAACTTACAATTTGCTAAAATTAAGTCTCGGGGTACCTGGGTGGCTCAGTTGTTAAGCGTCTGCCTTCGGCTCAGGTCATGATCCCAGGGCCCTGGGATCGAGCCCCGCATCAGGCTCCCTGCTCACCAGGAAGCCTGCTTCTCCCTCTCTCATTCCCCCTGCTTGTGTTCCTGCTCTCTCTGTCTCTCTCTTTGTCAAATAAATAAAAACTTTAAAAAAATAATAAAATAAAATTAAGTTAAGCCTCATTAGTTTATTTACATATTATACAATACATATGCAATCCTGACATAAAATTGTTTTGACTCTGAACCACAGAAACATTAAATAATTAGGAGATTTACAAACATAGATATCTCTAACACATTGGTCTTATTTATTGATATGGTATTATATTATTATTGAACTAGAATTATATCATTATTATTATCATTGAAAGGTGTAGTATAGTTGTTTTTGTTTGTTTGCTTTTTGTTTTGTTTTGTTTTTTAAATTTTATTTTATTATGTTATGTTAGTCACCATACAGTACATCATTAGTTTTTGATGTAGTGTTCCATTATTCATTGTTATAATATAACACCCAGTGCTCCGTACAATATGTGCCCTCCTTAATACCCATCACCGGGCTAACCCATCCCCCCACCCCCAAAAGTGCAGTGTAATTGTTAATAGCACAGGTTCTAAAGTCTTATTTTCTCTGATTCCCAGCATCAATTCTTTCAGCTTTTATGACCTTCAGCTATTTATCCAAACTTCTAAACTTCACCTTATGCATCTGTAACAAATAAAAATACTTCTCCCTTAGGTTTGTCCAAGGCTCAAATGAAGTAATCTATGTAAAATACTTAGATCATTGTATGGAACATCTTCTTATCATTCATATAACATATATCCAAATAACCCTATAAGAAATCAAAAATCAGATTAAAGACCAGGGTATACATGCTACAAAAGAAGATTATCATTTTCCTCATTGATTGTTACCATGACAGGGGCAGGTTCCATAATGGTAAACAAGGTGGTATTTTAGTTTATAAATTAAGAAGAGTATCAAGCTTCAGATCCATGGAACTGAAGCATCTTCCCTCAGTTCCCTATAGTAAACTTATGTCATGAGACAGGATGAACTGGCATTATCTATGGTGGATTCTTAGGTTATCCCTGAAAAGAAATGTTTCCCTGCTAAGTTAAAATAAATTTTCACTTAGAATATGGGTTTAATAATTCTAAAATTGCAAGGCAAAATTAATCAATTATTTTCTTAGGCTTAGACCTACTCATCATTAGAGTATTTCAGGAAGGGCAAATAAAATAGAAATTAGCAAAAACATATTGAATATCTTCTATGAGCAAAGAATTATACTAAGCAAAGTTTAGCTAAAAATAAACTCTTATTCTCATGAGACCATATTAATAAGTATAAACTTATAATCTAGTTGAAGGATAAAAAATGTAACAAAAAATATTGATAAGAGTCCAAATTAGTAAGAAACAACAAATTTAGCTGAGTATGAAATTAAATTGAACTTAATTAAATATCTTATTTCAGTGATGAATCCCACAGACATAACACCAAGTGAAAGGAGCCAGATGCAAGTAGTATATACTGCATGACTCTATTTATATCAAGATCAAGAACAGAGAAAAGTCATTATAGTAACAGAAGTCAGAATAATGGTTACAATAGGAGAGGATATTGATGTGGATGAGGCATTAGGAAGCCTTCTGGGCTGCTGGTAATGTTCTATCGGTTATCTTGAAAGTAGTTATACGAGTGCATACAAATGCATTAAGCTGTACTCAATTAAGCTATACTCTAAAGTTTTGAGCACTTGACTAAATATGTATTAAAATTGAAAAGTAATTTTTAAATTCTAAATTTAGAAAATCAAGATCTTAACAAGAGAATTCAGCTCCTGCGGATCATAACGCAAATTTCCCATAATTCTACTTTCCTTACCTTCCTCTTGACTGGGGTCCCTGGACTTGAATGGGCCCATGCCTGGATCTCAGTCCCCTTCTGTTGCCTCTATTTAACTGCTCTTTCTGGGAATACCCTGATCCTGTTCGTAGTCCTCACTGAGCCAAGCCTCCATGAGTCCATGTACTATTTCCTCTCCATGTTGTCCACCACTGACATTGGCTTATGCATCTCTACACTGGTGACAGTACTAGGTATATTCTGGCTCAATGCCCGAGAGATCAGCTTTAATGCTTGCTTATCACAAATGTTCTTCATTCACCTCTTCACTTTCATGGAATCTTCAGTGCTCCTGGCTATGGCTTTTGATCATTTTGTGGCCATTTCCAACCCATTGAGATATGCTACCATTCTAACTCATGCAAGGATTGCACAGATTGGTTTGGCAGTTATTACCAGGGGGACTGTCATTCTGACACCACTAGTCTTGCTTCTCAAGCATCTATCATTCTGCCGAAGTCATGTGCTCCGTCCTTCTTACTGCTTCTACCCTGATGTGATGAAGCTCTTGTATTCAGACACAAAGATCAACAGTGCATTTGGACTAACTGCAATCATCTCTACCACTGGAGTGGACTCTATCTTTATCCTGCTTTCCTATGTCCTGATCATTCACTCAGTTCTCAACATTGCATCTCCAGAGGAGAGGAAAAAGGCTTTCAGCACCTGCATTTCTCATATCACGGCTGTGGCCATATTCTACATCCCTTTAATCAGCCTGTCTTTTGTTCACAAATTTGGAAAACATTCTCCACCATACGTGCCCACACTGATTGCTAATATTTACTTGCTCATTCCCCCTTTGATGAATCCCATCATCTACAGTGTGAAAACAAAGCAGATTGAAAAAGCTGTGCTCAAACTTGTGTGTTCTAAGGGAACTCATATTTAACAATTACTGGCCCATAAAGACCTATTTCAAAGTCAGTGAAATTTGATCATAAATTGGAGTTATAACCCATGCAATTTTAGAGTTGGGTGGAACTAGGTGTCATCTAATTCAAACATCTCCACGGTGCTGTTAGTCCTACCTAAGGCAATCTTACCTTTCCTACCACCAAAATACTAAGTCAGATTCTCAGTACCTCTCAGTTACCTTATTCCTATAGATTACTAACTGACTTCCTATCTCTCTGCTATTTCTATCAAAACTACACAACATTCATTTTGAATTAATTTTTCAAATATCCAGCACAAATAAAATTTAGTAAGAAACCAATAAGCATCTCTTCCATGTTTATTTCTCATACACCATTCCTATCTCTAACAAAGTCCTCCACAATTTGGATTCAAATTTCCTTTAAAATTTACCTCTTTCTCTTTTCACATACTCTGCAGTCATAGAATACCAGTCTGCTAACTGTTCCTTCAAGTACATGCAACTTTCTTAATGGTGAGCTTCATTGTTAACTCTACTTCAACCTTGACACCCATCTTCCACCTCCAAAGTCTATTTATATGTCAAGGCTCATCTTTAAATATCTTCTTCATTAATTTTTTTATGATTTCCCCAATGACACTTGATCTCTCCTTCCCATATTTTGCCTTTTTTTTTAAAAAAAAAAAAAGACTCCATTCATTTGAGAGAGAGAGAGAGAGAGAGAAATAACAAGCAAGGTGGAGAAGCAGAGGCAGAGGGAGAAGCAGACTCCCCGCTGAGCAGGGAGCCTGATGAGGGACTCCATCCCAGAACCCGAGGATCACGACCTGCGCTAAAGGCAGATATTTAACCATCCG
The DNA here is from genome assembly GCF_003265705.2 of Callorhinus ursinus. Taxonomy (NCBI): domain Eukaryota; kingdom Metazoa; phylum Chordata; class Mammalia; order Carnivora; family Otariidae; genus Callorhinus; species Callorhinus ursinus. The sequence goes on from NW_027397097.1 coordinate 1,023,091, forward strand.
AGACATGCACGTGCCCCATATTTTGCCTTTTATAGCACTTTTCCAATATCTTTTTTGCCTTTATAGACTTTAGACTCTATGGATAATATGAATATGAATATGAATATGAATATGAAGGCTGTCACAAATTTATAAATTCCCTAAATAAAAAAAAGCCTTAAAGCTTCTACAATTCTAAGCAGAATACCTTTCACATAGCAGATACTCAGTGGTAATTGTTGAATTGAACTGAACATAGTCCATCTGAACAATTTAAGTGTCATTTAATTCATTTTGCATGTGTAAGACATTTCCTTACAAGTGATCCCAATTTTTCTACCTATATTATCCAGCAACTGATCATAGTTCTGAGTTTCCAAACCACATAGGCAAAGGGCTATTTTAGAACTTGAGAGCACAGTCTCTGGAATTTATGCCAATTTGGATATGGCTCAATTTGACTAAGAGTAATTTAAGCCAATTTTTTTTCATGAATGGTTTCACAGAACCAACTACTATACATAATTAAAAAAAAATTTCCAGGTGCCAAAGACAAGTTCACTGATCGTGACAAATGCACCACTTTGATCCGAAATTTTGATGATAGAGGTGGCTATGCATAAGTTGGGGTGAGGGGTATACAGGAACTGTGTAATTTCCACTGAATTGTGTTGCTGTGAACCTAAAACTGCTCTTAAAAACCCCAAATCTATGAAAGTGCAGATTTCTGAGCCCCACTCCTAAAATATTTTATTTTCTAGTTCAAGGATGAGGCCTATGAACCTGTATTTATAACAAAATCCCCAGGTATGCCTAATACTCAGCCGGTTTGGGAAGCCACTGAACTATAACAAGATATAACTGTATATCTCTCTGTTGTTTGTTTATTATCTTCAATACAATATTTATTTGTTTTGATCTCTGTAGGGAATGGTGGGGGGAGAGAATAATCTTTAAATCTTTCTCTCTGTGGAAAAACTGGATCTAAAATACCAGAGTATATCAAGTGATTTCAGTGGTCTCCTTCCCAAAGTAGGTGTGAAAACTATATTCATACACTTTCCATGTTTCTTCAATATTTATATTTTCCTGGCATATATTTCAATATTGTTCATAGCAAGTTAAAAAGAAAACCACCTTAGCAATTGCAGTACGTTAAACCACATGGGACAGCAAGCAGATTTAGGCAATGCAGAGTATTTTTGAAGCACAAAGGCAAAACAAGAAAATACAGCTGACCAGAAAGAGATCCCTTAGGAATAGATTTTTCTAAGAGGCAAATGATTCTCCTGAGAATGGGTTTCTCATAGATACCCTCCCCTCCAATGTGAATGATACCTCAGATCCTTGTCTCTTCCTCATCATCTTCACTTGATGTAAGTACAGGGGCAACAGAAAGACAGTGGATATACATTAATGTTAGGTTTATGTGGGCTCATCTTGCAACAAGAAATCTGGCTTTATTAGAGGAAGTATTTCTAAGATGCAAACATAAGATTCTGTGGCACTGCCTTTGATTTAAGCATTTACTCTGGAAATGTCCTAGTATTGTAGAGTTGTCAACAAAGCTTAGAAATAAAAAACAGAGATTCTTTCCAATGCACTGAATCTCAATTCTGAAAAAAAAAAAAAAACTCATAAACAGTAAAATTCTGAAAATAAAAAAATCCAGAACATGTGGTCAGTTTAAAATCTGGCTAGGATTCCCTAGATAAGATAAAATATCCAAAGTGTATTGTCCATGATACTAGATGTGGGGAGTCTGAATAACCCCAAAATTGAATTTGAGTCATCAATGTAGAATTCTGTCATAAAAAGTAAGACAATATAATTTCTTTAAGCAAAAACATAAAATATGGGATATCCCCAAATCCCAATGTTGAATTTCAAAGAGATAAATAATTCATCCAAAAATAATAGAGATTTATTATTAGTAAGGCATGGGATTTTAGTTCTTTTTCTTATAGTAGGGATGATGCTGGTCCTTTCAGAATAACAGACTATAATATTCTTTTTTATTATTATTATGTTCAGTTAGCCAGCATATAGTACATCGTAAGTTTTTAATGTAGTGTTACTATAATATTCTTAAAGAGATCAAGACATTCAAGCCAGACTGATAATGAAGAGATGCATTTGAAGTCAATTAAGTTAGGTTAAATATGTCAGCAGTGGCTATGAAAATGAACAGCACTAATAGAAGTATCCATAGCTCAAATCCATGACTCCAGGAGACATCATTATCTAACATACATGATTAATTTTACCAGTGGTCTTAATAATTTAGCATGTAAGGAAATAATAGCTTTCCATCTCTCCTCAATTGACAAGGAAATAAGTTTTAAATAAAGCAACAAAAATCAGGAAGTGAAAACCAAATCTATCACATATCAAGTGTTTGAAACCCTAATACATATGCATTTATATGAGTATTTAGAGCCAAGGAACAGTGGTAGTGCAAGACTATTGAAGGGGGGAAAATATCACATGAATACTTGACATTTTAGTAATTCACATGCATATGCTACACAAAAGTTTATTTTTTAAAAGATTTTATTTATTTATTTGAGAAAGAGAGAGAGAGCATGAGCAGAGGGGAGGGGCAGAAGGAGAGGGAGAAGCAGACTCCCCACTGAGCAGGGAGCCCAATGCAGGACTCGATCCCAGGACTCTGGGATCATGAGCTGAGCCAAAGACAGATGGTTAACCTACTGAGCCACCCAGGCGCCCAAAAGTTTATTGTTTTAATGTTATTCTACAAATTTCCCATGCAGCATAGTGGAATTTTAACCAATTTTAAATTTACATAAATGGAATTCAAATCCTAGCTTTCCCACTGTATGAAACATTGCAGTTTGTTTATCTAATTTCTACCTTCCTGGGATGAAAAATTGGAAGCTTATATACAATATGGTTTTCAAATTAATTAAGATAATCCACATAAAGCACAAAATTCATGTAAAGCTTGACAGATTGTAGGGGATTTCATAAATGATAGTTACCTTTCCAAGCAACTATATTATTATCTCCAATTTACCAATGAGAAAGATAGATGATAGATAGATAGAGATTTATTATGAGGAATTGGTTCACACAATTATGAAGGCTGAGAAGTTCCATAGTCTGCCATCTATAAACTAGAGATCCAGGAAAGCCCATGCTATAGTACCAGTCCAAATATGAAGGCCTGAAAACCAGGAGCACCGATGGTGTAAGTCCCAGCCCAAGGGCAGAAGACTCATATCCCAGCTCAGCAGTCAGGCAGAAAGACAGAGAACTCTTCATTCCTCTGCGTTTTGGTTCTATTCAGGCCCTCAACTAACTGAATGAGGCCCATCCACAGTGGGGAAGGTAATCTGCTTCACTCAATCTACTGACTCAAATGCTAATCCCTTCACAGACATACCCAGAAATAACATTTAATCAGATATATGGACATTCTGTGGCTCAGTCAAGGTGACATATAAAACTAACTGTCACACATACACATACCTAAATCCATTTCTTGCCAAATCTGCTTAGAATTCAGGTCTCAATCTAGTCATTATTTACTGGAAACCATTCCTTATCCCTCACAGTGAGCTTGGTGTCTTCTTTATGTGCTCTCATAGCATTCTAGATTTATTCTTCACACTATGTAATTCCATGTTACTTGTCTGTGTCTCCTAGTCAACTAAGAATTTTCAGGGTCGGAGACATCATTGTGCTTAACATTTAATTTCCTGTTTCTGATCCATAGTAGATGTGCAGTACATATTTTCTGAATGACTGAATGAATTTTCAGTATTTGTGCTTAAAGTGACTGTTTTGACATGTAGTACTGGAAGCTCAGTCCTCCACTGTTTCTGGATCATTCCATGTGTTAAAGCACTCCTTAGTGCTTTATAAGTTCCCTCTTGCTGGCTCTAGGCTTGCCTTCTGTATGGCACAGGATCAAATGTAATTCTTCTCAAATATAACATTTCAGCCATTTGAACACAACCATGTGTTTGCTCTTGGTTTTCTCTTCTCCTGGCTGATTCTAAACTTTATCATTTCCAACCATTCTTTTTTTCTTTATACACCCATCCCTTCAATTCAACTTGATAGGAATAAGACTAATAAAATTAAGCAGTTGCTTTTATCATAAGAAGACCATGTGATAAATATAATGTCATTCTGTGGAAGAAATTAAAATATCTCTCAGGTACATTCCAATTTAAAAATTCTAGGATTTGGGGCACCTGGGTGGCTCAGTCATTAAGCGTCTGCCTTCAGCTCAGGTCATGATTCTGGGGTCCTTGGATCGAGCCCCACATCAGGCTCCCTGCTTGGCAGGGAGCCTGCTTCTCCCTCTCCCACTCCCCCTGCTTATGTTCCTTCTCTCACTGTGTCTCTCTCTGTCAAATAAATAAATAAAATCTTTTTAATAAATAAATAAATAAATAGAAATTCTAGAATTCTACATTACTCTAAAATGTTATAAATTAAAGCCAATGTCCTATGCTGCCTTAGAAGAAATTTTGGAAACCAAAATAGTATGTTTTCTTGAACCCTACTGCTGCTACTGTCCTGCCAATGGACACTGGTTTTCAATATTAATTTTCTTGAGTATTTATTTTATTTAAATTAAATCTACTTAAATTTGTATTGATAATTCCAGCCATAAGGGCATTATTTTTCGAATAATTTCCCTATCCTTCTATATATATATACATATAGCCTTTAAAATATTCTTTGAAAATTATCTGATACACAGGGATTTTTATTTTTATTTTTGCATATTGATTTTTGAATGATGCCATAAAACTGAGAAATTGATTTCATTCCACCTAATACACTTTTCAGTCAAATAGTTATGGAGCATGAATCAATCATCTCATAATCACCATAGTAACTATTCCATAATGACCATACTACACAACTGAAATTTCTGCATGAGACCCTTTCCATAATCTCTCAAATATTTAAGGATATTAAGTAATGCCCACAAGCTTGTTTCTGTAGTTTTTTTTTTAACTGCAACTGCATAGAGTAAGAAAAAAAAAGTGGAGATTATCTAATTCAGTCATCCTTAATATCAACATTAAATGACAAGACCAAGGACATGTGCCAAACTGAGCAGCCTCAGATGTAAGATATGTTGGAATCTCAGCAGCCTGTGAGAGCAGGAATAAAGCTGAGACTAGACAGCAATAGTAGCTAGAGATTTAAAAATAAGTAGTCGGGCGCCTGGGTGGCTCAGTCGTTGGGCGTCTGCCTTCGGCTCAGGTCATGATCCCAGAGTCCTGGGATCGAGTCCCACATCGGGCTCTCTGCTCAGCGGGAAGCCTGCTTCTCCCTCTCCCACTCCCCCTGCTTGTGTTCCCTCTCTCGCTGTGTCTCTCTCTGTCAAATAAATAAATAAAATCTTTAAAAAAAATAAAATAAAATAAAAATAAGTAGTCAACAATACAACAGGTAGTCACAAGAGGTATCATAAACTTGGAGCTGGAATGTTTCAATAACTAAGGAGGTAAAATTGTGTAGGTATAACACAGTTGCAGGAATACATTCCCCAAATCAAGTGGTTGGAGGCACAGTGGCTCAAATGTCCATGAAGGACCAATGGGATTCCAGCCAATTACTAGGACTATGAGAAAAGTAACCAGTCTTTGAGAAGCCAAAGAGAAGACAATTTAGGGTATTCACAGCACTACCATTTGGCTTAGTGAACATCTCATCAAGACTTTCCAGTACATTAAGGGGACTAGATCATAAAAGAGTTAAGTCAATACAGAGAAAGAAGAAAGGAAGGAGAAGAAAACTTACCCAGGACCTCATCTACCTAAGTCTCATTTCAGATGCTACCTAATGGTGGAGCTGAAAGCTCAAATGTGTATTTACTTTGATGAAGATACCCTCTGTAAGTGTACTCTACTGAGGCTACACATAAGTAACAGGTGGCAATGATTGCAACAACACCAGACTGCAGAGGGAAGTATCTAATATCTGGCTTCTGTACAAACCATTCACTCTTAGCCTTGAAGTTTAATACAGTTGTCTCTGAAAGGGACTAACTGCCAAAGACAATGCTAAGGAAAAATCTTCTGTAACAATTATGTATCAACACTACAGTGATAACAGATAAGAAAATAAAAAATCAATATCAGAAACGTAACCCCAGACTAGAAACAACCTTAGCAAGACAAGGATAAGATCCACTGACCAAGAAATAATGAATAGGCTATTTTGAACTGATGTATCAAATTATTTCCTTAAATTATTTCCTGAAAAGATTATATGTCTTTAAAATGTATGATAAAGTTTCATGATAATGCACTAGTATCAACACAAACACTCAAACACACATATATTCTTTATTAAATAATAAATCTTTTAAAAATTAATATTACTTTGAGATATTCATTAAATTCTTGACATTTGCAGATTACCTTGCTACAATTCTCTCTCTAAGTAGGAAGTACAAGGAGGGAGGAGAGAAAATACTTTGGGTTAAAGTGGAAGATGACAAAAAGTACTGCTGAGATGAAAAAAAAAATTCCTATTCTCTTTTGTAAATTAGGAAATACAAATCATAGAGGGAACGTTCAATACAGCAAAAAAAAAGAGAAAAAAGAAAAATCATAATTGAGAAGCAAAAAGGAAAGGATAAAGTCCTAAGAATAATCTCTAATTTGATTGATCTAGTTACAGTTAATAGAAATCCCAATGAAATCACTGAATGGTGTTTTCATTTTTCCTTCTAGGATATTTTATTTAAAAAAGAATTATTTCTCCAAAGGAATCATGTCATCTTTTCCTAACAACCCTTCCACTTCTCTGACCTTTTTCCTGATGGGAGTTCCAGGACTCGAAGCTGCCCACACCTGGATCTCCATCCCTTTCTGCTGTCTGTATGTGACTGCCTTCTCTGGGAATGGTATAATCCTGTTAGTCATCCTCACTGAGTCAAGTCTCCATGAACCTTTGTACTATTTCCTCTTTATGCTCTCAACCACTGACTTGGGCTTGTGTATTTCAACGCTGGTCACTACGCTGGGCATATTCTGGTTCAGTGCAAGACAGATCAGTTTCCATGCCTGTGTTGGCCAGACATTCTTCATTCAACTCTTTACTGTTGTGAAGTCTTCAGTGCTCCTACCAATGGCCTTTGACCACTTCACTGCCATTTGTAACCCACTGAGATATGCTGCCATCTTGACTGATTCCAGAATTGTCAAAGTGTGGTTTGCCATCTTTGTCAGGGGGACAGCGATCTTAACGCCTCTGGTCCTGCTTCCTAAATGTTTATCTTTCTGCCAAAACTATGTGCTTCATCATTCTTACTGTTTCCATCCTGATATAATCCAGCTGTCATATTCTGACAATAAGATCAACAGTGTTTTAGGACTTACTGCCCTTGCAGTTACTCCAGGAGTGGATGCCATCTGTATTCTTCTCTCCTATACTCTGATTATTAAGACCACCCTAAGCATTGCTTCCCCAGAGGAGTGGCATAACGCCTTCAGCACTTGTTATCTCCCACACAGGTGCTGTTGCCATCTTCTACATTCCTCTCGTTAGCTTGTGCTTTGTTCATGGGTTTGGGAAAAAGGCACCTCCTTATGTACACACTCTTATGGCCAATGTGTATTTGCTTATTCCACCAGTGATGAATCCCATTATTTATAGTGTGAAGACCCAGCAGATCCATAGGGCCATTTAAAAAATCCTCTTTGCCAAAGGATCTGAGGTCTGACTCTAATACGTCTATAGTAAAATCTACTCCTTAGTAATCACTTTCAAGACCTAGCATTTAATCAATATGCTTTCTTCTATCAGTGGCCTGACACCAAAAACCTAGATATCTGGGTAGGATGGATAGGAGATGCAGTTTGACAGAAATTTAAATTTTTTTCAATAGAACTATTACTAATGTACTCTTTAGAAATAAGCAATAAAATATACTAATATAATGGGTATTATATATCTTAATATAAAGTTTTGAAAGCATGAATGACAATGGCTAAAATGAACACCTTGCCCATTACACCAAGCCTCCAAAATTATGCTTAAAACAGTAACTCATATCTTTCTGTCTCATTTTGTTTTCTTAAAGTATATATAATAGTTAAGTTTTGTTTAATTTTCAATTAGACACAGCTCTCTATTATTCTTACATTCAATTTAATCACCATTGATTCATTCTTTCATTTGCTGTCTACTATTGCTAGACAATGTACAATATGATAGGGTGGCAGAGACAAACAAGAAGATATTGTCATAATTAGTAAAATATGTAGATAAGAAAGCAACCAATCAAAATCTGATATACTATGTGATATGTTACAACATATAGATATAAGCAAAAGGATTAATAGAATTTATAAGAACAACATTTAGTCCAACCTGGGAAGATCAGGAAACCATCACAATGTGTTGTTTAAACTGTAAAGTTAAAAACTGGAGAGGTCAGCTTTCAGAATGATAGCATGAAGAGATCTGTGGACACTCTCCCTTAGGGAAACAACCATAAACAGTAAATATTTATATAGACATGGGTATAAACATTTAAATTCTCTGAAAATTACCCTAAGTGCATACAGCAAAAGAAAAACTACTATTCAAGAAAATATATTAAATTACTGTAAGAACAGTAAGAGTCTCGGGGCACCTGGCTAGCTCAATTAAGTGTCCAACTCTTGAGCTCAGCTCAGGTCTGAACTCACACTAGGTGTGGAGCCTACTTTTTAAAAAATAAATTAATTTTTAAAAAAAGAAGACTGGGAGTCGGTGGCACTTGAATCAGAGCCAGCATTCACTCCTCCCTTCCCCCACAGTGCAGTATACTGATAACTCCATTCCAGATAGGTGTAGTCAAGAACACAGGGCTTTGTTCCCTAGCCCCCTCCCCACCCTCATCCCCACCAGCTCTCAGCCTAAGGCTATGATATCTCCCAGAAAGGGCAGACCACCATATTCTTCATTCTTCCCACCTCAGCTCTAGTTGTGGAAGCTAAATTCTAGGTGAGTACAATCAAGAGGTCAGTGGCTGTTTTCATGCACCCAGCCCTACTCATATGGCAGAAGATCTATCCCAGGCATGGGAATCAGAGAATATTGGGGCTTCAATCAGCCTTTCCTTAGCTCTATCATAGGGAACAGAATTCAAGATAAGAGAGGCAAGCTGAAAAGGCCATATGCTATCTTGCCATTCTATGCATGTAAATCAGGGGATTAACTCCAAAGAAGTGTGTTGCAAGGGAATTAAATTATAAATCAATAACAAAAATTTGGAAATTCACAAATATTAGAAAACTAAACAATACACTCCTAATACATGGGCCAAAAAAGAAATCGCAAAAGGAATTAGAAAATACATTGAGATGAATGAAAATAAAGACACAACTTACCAAAACTGTGAGGTGAAGCTAAAGAGTGCTTAGAGGAAAATTTATAGCCATAATGCCTCTATTGAAAAAGAAAATATCTCAAATCAGTTACCTAAACATCCACATTCAAATACTGGGAAAAAAAAAAAAAGAGCAAACTGGTCTTAAATCAACAACAAAAGAAGAAATAATAATAATGATTAGACTACTGGAAATTAATTAGAGTATAAAAAAACAATATACATTAATATACATTTAAAATAAGTCCAGGAGGCAGAGAGAACCCACTTCAACATCAACAAAAATAGGTCAACATCTCAACATATTATAGAGAAGCTTGAAAATTACAAAGATAAATAGAAAATCCTGTAAGCAGCTCAGGACAAGAGGTCCTTAACCTACCTCAGCAATCAGACAATAAGAAGAAATAAAAGTCATCCAAATCAGCAAAGAAGTCAAACTCTCACTCTTCACAGATGACATGATACTCTATGTAGAAAACTTGAAAGACTCCACCAAAAAAATTGCTAGAACTGATGCAGGATTCAGCAAAATCACAGGATACAAAATCAATGCCCAGAAGTCAGCCACTCTGGAAAACAGTAGGTAGGGTCCTCAAAAAGTTAAAAATAGAACCACCCAGCAATTGCACTATCACCCATTTATCCAAAGAATACAAAAATAGTAATTCAAAGGACACATGCATCCCAATGTTTATAGCAGCAATGTCCACAATAGCCAAAATATGGAAGGAGCCCAAATGTTCATCGACAGATGAATGGACAAAGAAGATGTGGTGTGTGTGTATATATATATACACACACACACACATATATATTTGTTATATATACACAATGGAATATTACTCAGCCATCAGAAGGAATAAAATCTGGCCATTTGCAACTATGTGGAGAACTAGAGGGTATTATGCTAAGCAAATAATTCAGTCAGAGAAAAATAAATACCATATGATTTCATTCTTATGTGCAATTTAAGAAACAAAACAGGTGAACATAAGAGAAGGCAAAATAAAAGATAAAAACAGAGAGGAAGACAAACCATAAGAGGCTCTTAACTATAGGGCACAAATAGGGTTGCTGGAGGGGAGGTTGGTGGGGAGATGGGGTAATTGGGTGATGGGCATTAAGAAGAGCACTTGATGTAATGAGCACTGGGTGTTATCTGCAACTGATGAATCACTTAATTCTACCCCTGAAACTAATAATACACTATATGTTAACTAAATTGAATTTAAATTTAAAAAAGACAAAATGGATGAGCCTTAAAAATATTGTGCTAATTGAAAACAGCCAATAACAAAAAACCACATAGTATGTGATTCGATTTATATGAAAAGTCTCAAACAGGCCAATCTACAGAGACAGAAGTGGATTAGTGGTTGCATGGGGCTGGGTGGGATGGAAGGTATGGAGATGAGACTGCAGATAGGGTGTTCCATTTGTGGATTATAAAAATGATCTAAAATTTACTGTAATGATAATTGCAAAACTCAGTGAATATACTAAAAATCATTAAACTTTTACATATTAAATAGGAAAATTGTACTATATATGAATTGCATCACAATAAAACTATTATATTTTACAAAAAGCAAGAAGATTGGAGATTACATAAGGAAGGTGGAGAGAGCACATATGTCCAAACTACTCTCATTCTAGGAAAAGGAGAAAATACATTTGGAATAAAGATTAAATTAATAGTAACCCTGGTATATACGTATAATCAGTGATCTGTAAATTTCAGGAATCCATGAAAGATAGAACAAGGATAAAATAATACTGAGCAATGAAACTGCAGCTCAAAATACATGCAGAATACGTGAAGGAGGCTACTCGAAGGGATGTTCCAAGTTCTGCGGGTTAGACTGGAGAATTCCATTGAAATACTCATTTTACCTCTGTCCCACTGGCCACAACCTGACCTTCTTTGTGCCACATTTTAGGCCACAGAGTAATTTGCCTAAGGGTAGAAAAAATAAATATGAATAGTTCCACCAACATACAGGAGAAATAGAGAATCCATGTGCCCAGATGAAGAACTAGTCATGTATTGTCCCTCCCTTTCCATGACAGGATATGTCATCCCTTCCTCTTGATACTGGATGTGGTAAGTCTATATTATATAAACAATAGCCATAAAAATATGAACAGAATATATTCAATATATGGAAGACTATACAGTGAAATATCTCTAAAGACATCATTTCAGTGGCTATGAATTGACAGAAAATAGTCCCATGTATGTGCACCCACACCTGCAAATACTCACACCTGTGCTAACACACAACATACAGTAGATTAAGTAACAGAATATTAAATCCAGAATATTTTTGGAAGTGTCCCCATATCAGGCTATACATGTAGCATATCTTACAGTACCTTCCCTTATGCCCCAGAAACATGAATGTGGGGGGAAGGGAGGGGAAAGCAAAGCTGCTGACAACTGTCTGCACATGTTAGGGTAAGGTCAGACCACAGCCTCATTTCTTCACCAGTCATAGTCCTTAGGTCCATGAATACTTAGAGATTTCATCTTTATTCAGAAGGAATATACACAGATATGCTAACCCTTTAACAGAAAATGCATAGAAATGTCTGAGGATCCTCTTGGTGGTCAAGAAAAGCTCAGTGTCAGCAAGGCCACACCTAATTATGTGTAGAAAGAGATGGGGAGAGAAGCACAGTCATTGTGCATGCCTCAGAACCCAAAGTGGCCTGCTAAGCATTGTGCATGCTCCTCATGCTTGGGAGCAAGACACAGTAACTTTCCATTTGTGGTGACAGAGATGTCCTAGCATGCTCCAGAACCCTGGGCCACTAATAGTTGTAACCAATGTGGCAGGATTCTGCATCTTTGTAGGTTTGCCAGCCACCCTCTGCAGTGTACTTCGTGTCCATCCCACTTGATTAGCATGGTTTCATCACTGCATCAATATAATGGGCAATGTGATACCCTATGGGATGTCCTATTGCTCCAGGTCTCTTCAGACTATATGAAAGAGGTCTGGAGAGACAACATAGCTCTGGATCAAGACCATGAATGTAAGCAAGATAGTTGATTCTACCACCTTCCCCCCAAAGAACACTGATTTTGATAGTCACCCACAGACAAGAGTAACTTTATGGGAGTCCAGGAGTCCAGTGGAGAAGTTCCACTACACCACTGGAGCAAAAAAAGTGGAAATAGATGCATTGGAAAGGATAAGAATGGTTTCACCTAACCTGCATCACACTATCCCATGATGGCACAACTAAGTGCCAAGACAGATCCCCTCTTCTGCAGGGAAAAGTAAGAGGATAGTGAGAGAGCATCTAGCTTTCCCATCTGTGTAGGATGCTGCCAAAGAGGCCCATGTCTTTCTCAACCCATCCAGAATAGTGAGGTGATCTGCATGATTTAGGGACAGGGAGAGGCTGGGAGCATTGCAGCCAGGGTTTGGAACTCACAGAAGGGATGCGGGTACAGATCCTATTAACCACTTTGTGGATTCTATTGGGAAAACTTCCCACAAGTTAGTGGGGATGCCTTACCTCAGACCCCTTATCTGACCTATGGACACTCTCAGTACTGCATATACCTCACCATACATCCTCTGTGACTAGGTCCCTATATGCATCCCCATGGGTAGACTGTGCAGGCTTTTTGCAGATGGCCAGTGAACACACAAAGAACAATGGATGGACTCTGCAGGATTGGGAGAAAGCACACAAACTGAACTAGAAGCACCATTCTAGAGAAAGTGATGAGAGGCTAGCAGCAGCCAGCCTGTCGCTGCAGGATCAAGAGAAGGTAAATAATCTTGGGACCCTTGGCTAGCTCAGCTGGTAGAGCATACCACTCTTGGTCTCAGGGTCAGAAGTTTTAGCCCCACGCTGGATGTGGAAGCTACTTAAAATTTTTAAAAAAGGCAAAACCACAAACATTGAAAAAAAAAGAGAGAGAAGGCATACAATCTTAAGAATAACTCCCCTCCCCAAGAGGAAACAAAATATGTGAGCAGTAGCATCCAGGCAAAAGATCTGAGTTGCCTCAGAATCCCTAACAAGGCTGACACGTAATTTTCTTAAGACTTGTTTTCTAACATATGATTGATCCCAGAAAATGTTCCCTATGTGTTTGAGAAGATGTATTCTGCTCTACTGGAAAAAATGTTTCATATATGTCAGGTAGGTACATTTGGTGTAACAAATAGTTCAAGTCCAATGTTTCCTGGAAATCGTCAACTAGGTGCATTCCAGAAGATTATATGTAGAAATATGTGGTGAACCGTGGAAGCACTTGCCTGTAATTACTAGATACTTTTGCTATAATCAGCAGTCCAGATTAGAGCAACTAAGACAGCCCCTGTCATGGCTATATCAAACTTAACTGTGTTACATGTATATTACTCCACCATGCTGGCTATGAAAATACTGTATCTCAGCTCTAGAATCACTATTCGTTACTATGCTTTGATATGAAAGCTGGAAATCAGGAAGCACGATTATCACTTGCCGGCTGGTTTCCTGCTATGTTCTGTTAATTGGAATATGCTAAAAGGAAACTGGAAGCTACTGGAAGGATGAGTATCCCAGCATGTTTGCTTGTTATTCCTGTCAATGCCACACAACAATGCCAACATCACTGGTTCCACATTCTAGTTTTATTTTTTCTCCCACACTCCCAGCAAAATCTCATCATCCTTCCTTGGAAGAAACAGAACCAGACACCAGTGGGGTGCTTTTCAGGAATCTGACTCTCAGGTCCCTGAGGGACCTCTTTGCTCCTAAGGCATGAGCTCCAGCTATAAAGTGCCCCTTCACAGCGGTTTCAGTCTTGGATTCTATGTGATCCATTCTCTCAGCTCCTGAGATACTACAACCAGCAGGATAGTACCTTCTCATATGGGTCTGAGTGTCAGCTCTAGGAAGACCTTCCACCAAGCTTCTAGGTTTTCATAACTTCAAACTCCTCTTTGTTCTCACAGACATACGGGTGGAAGTGACATCCTGCAGTTATTACCTCTATTATTTCTGTATTCCTTTTGTGCCTTCAGTCCACCTAAACATGTTTAGCAAGTTCCTTGGATTAAATACTCCCAGTGTTAACCACTGGTATGATTTCTGTCTTCCTAACTAGAGCATGATTAACATACCCACTTCAACATTCCTTGAAGAGAAGGTCCAATAAAGCATCACAAATCAAACCAGATTAAAATCTCTCTGCCTCTGGTTCCTGGTACTTGTGAGATTATATTTGTCAAAAACAAAACAGACTTATTAACCGTTAGACATGACATTAGTACTTCTGAAAAAAAAAACCCATACAGATTGTGTTGAATTAAGAAGAGTTATTTTTCTTTGGAGACATATCTAGCAAGAAGTTGCTGCAGCCAAGGTCGAAGAGGTTAATGCCTTTGTTCTCCTCTATGATTTTGATGGATTCCTATCTCACATTTAGGTCTTTCATCCATTTTGAGTTTATCTTTGTGTGTGGTATAAGAAAATGATCCAGGTTCATTCATCTACATGTGGCTGTGCAATTTTCCCAAAACCATTTGTTGAAGAGAATGTCTTTTTTTCCATTGGATATTCTTTCCTGCTTTGTTGAAGATTAGTTGACCATAGAGTTGAGGGTCCATTTCTGGGTTCTCTATTCTATTCCACTGATCTATGTGTCTGTTTTTGTGCCAGTACCATACTGTCTTGATGATGACAGCTTTGTAATAGAGCTTGAAGTCTGGTATTGTGATGACCCCAGGTTTGGTTTTCTTTTTCAATATTCCTTTGGCTATTCGGGGCCTTTTCTGTTCCCATACAAATTTTAGGATTGTTTGTTCCAGCTCATGAAAAATGCTGGTGGTATTTTGATAGGGATTGAAATGAATGTGTAGATTGCTTTTGGTAGCATAGACATTTTAACAATATTTATTCCTCCAATCCATGAGCCTGGAATGTTTTTCCATCTCTTTGTGTCTTTCTCAATTTTTTTCATAAGTGTGCTATAATTTTTAGAGTACAGATCCTATATCTCATTGGATAGGTTAATTCCTAGGTATTTTATGGTTTTTTGGTACAATTATAGATGGGATCGACTCCTTAACTTCTCTTGCTTCTGTCTCACTGTTAGTGTATAGAAATGCAACTGATTTCTGTGCATTGATTTTATATCCTGCCACATTGCTGAATTCCTGTATGAGTTCTAGAAATTTTGGGGTGGAGTCTTTAGGGTTTTCCACATAAAGTATCATGTCATCTCAAAGAGTAAGAGTTTGACTTCTTCTCTGACAATTTGAATGCCTTTTATTTCTTTTTGTTGTCTGATTGCTGAGGACTTCTACTACTATGTTGAACAACAGTGGTGAGAGTGGGCATCCCTGTTATGTTCCTGACCTTAGGTGAAAAGCTCTCAGTTTTTCCCCATTGAGAATGATATTCACTGTGGGCTTTTCATAGATGGCTTTTTTGATATTGATGTATGTTCCCTCTATCCCTATACTGTGGAGAGTTTTAATCAAGAAAAAGGCAAGAGAAACAAGAATAAAAATGAACTTACTGCAACTTCATCAAGATAAAAAGCTTTCAACAGCAAAGGAAACAGTCAACAAAACTAAAAGACAACCTACAGAATGGGAGAAGATATTTGCAAATGACATATCAGATAAAGGGCTAGCATCCAAGTTCTATAAAGAACTTATCAAACTCAACACCCCAAAAAACAAATAATCCAGTAAAGAAATAGGCAGAAGACATGAACAGACATTTCTCCAAAGAAGATATACAAATGGCCAATGACATAAGAAAAAGTGCTCAGCATCACTTGGCATCAGGGAAATACAAATCAACACTACAATGAGATATCACTTCACACCAGTCAGAATGGCAGGAAACAAATATAAATGTAGTGATCTGAAGGAGTACCTGCACCTCAATGTTTATAGCAGCAATGTCCACAATAGCCAAACTATGGAAAGGATGACCTCTTACCATTTACATCAACATGGATGGAACTGATGGGTATTATGCTGAGCGAAGTAAGTCAGTCAGAGAAAGACAATTATCATATGGTTTCACTCATATGAGGAATATAAGAACCAGCAGAGAGGATCATAGGGGAAGGGAGGGAAAATGGAATGGTAAGTCATCAGAGCAGTAGACCATCCATCAGGGACTCTTAACTATGGGAAAGAAACTGATGGTTGAGGGAGGGGAGGTGGGTTGGGGGATGGGGTAACAGGGTGATGGGCATTAAAGAGGGCACTTGATGTGATGAGCACTGGGTGTTATACAAAACTCATGAATTACTGAACTCTACATCTGAAATTAAAGATGTAATGTATGTTGGCTAATTGAATTTAATTTTTTTAAAAAAGAAGAGTTATTTTTCATAGGCTGCTTATGCTATAAATCTTCCCTGAAGAGCTGGGGGAAAGTAAGAACATTTGATCAAAAAAGTTCAGGTTACTGACAAAGCAGTAAAACATGTATTGAAGATAACACTAGCTATTATATAAAAGGTTATGGAGGTCTGAGGCAGAGAAAAAGTAAAAATATTTGGAACAATTCCATAACCATGGGCAATGCCAATTTCATGTGTCAGATTTAGATGATAAAATTCAGTAACTGGCTATTGTTAACACACTTTTTATTCCTGCCTTCTTCTTTAAAACAAACATTTTGGTTATCCAAGTAAATGAAAACCTTTTATCACAAATGAATAAATGTTAATATCATTGTGGTTGCCTGAGTAAATAATGATAGATAATTGTAGCCTAAATTTTTCTCTTAGCTCATGGTCTTCTTACTTAAAGATAAAGTGATCTTTTGAGATGCTTTTATCCCAAACACAAGTCTCAGCATTTTAACTTCTATGAGGGGCATTTTACTCATCTATACAATAAAAAGGAATAAAAAAAAGTGAAAAACCCATCTATTCCTTTGTTGCACTGGGCTGGAGAACTTTTAGCACAGCTCTGCGTATCTGTTTGGTCTTCACACTATAGATGATGGGGTTCAGCACAGGGGTGATTAGCAGGTAGGCATTGGCAATCAGCGTATGTACGTAAGGTGGAGTCTGTTTCCCAAATCTGTGTACAAAGGACAGACTAATCAACGGAATATAGAATACAGCAACAGCCCCAATATGTGAGACACATGTGCTAAAGGCTTTCTTCCTCTCTTCTGGAGATGCAAAGCTGAGGACAGTCTTAATGATTAAAAAATAGGAAAAAATAATGATGGATTCCACTCCAGCAGTGGTGATCAGGGCTGTCAACCCAACTGCACTGTTGATCCTGGTGTCTGTGCACAAGCGCTTCATTACATCAGGGTGGAAGCAGTCGGAGTGGTGCAGCATGTGGCTGCAGCAGAAGGACAATCATTTAAGCAACACCATAGGAGTCAGTATCAGTGTCCCCCTGGTGATGATTGCTACTCCACTCTGTGCTATTTTAAGGTCGGTTAAGATAGAGGCATATCTAAGAGGACTAGAGATGGCCACAAAACAATCAAAGGCCATGGCCAACAGCACTGAGGATTCCATGACAGTGAAAAGTTGAATGAAAAACATCTGTGACAAGCAGGCATTAAAGCTGATCTCCCTGACGTCGAACCAGAATATACCCAACATGGTAACTAGGGTGGATACGGACAGGCTGAGGTCAGTGGTGGACAGCATGGAGAGGAAATAATGCACGGGTTCGTGGAGGCTGGGCTGGGTGACAATGGCAAAGAGGATCAGGCTGTTTCCCGAGAGGGTGGTTATGTAGAGAAAGCAGAAGGGAATGGAGATCCAAGTGGAAGGCTTCCAGCCCGGGAACACCAGTTAGCAGGAAAATGATGGAAGAGGACGCGGTATTCTGGAAAGTTAACATGTTGAATTCAAACTGCATCCTGCAATGATAAACTGTATTTCTTTAAAATGAATTTGACCTGAAAGTAATTATTTCACCTAGTAAACATTTATAAAGGACAACATCTGTATTATAGAAAGAGTTTATGAAGATTGGTTAAAAAATAAAGGAAGGAAACTAAGATCACATCTAATAAAGAAGCAGAAAACAGGAAATGAACAATTATGTGAGGATACAGAATTTGTATATAAACAAATCTAGCAATGACCATCTTAATTAAAATCATTGTTAAGCAGATCACTTCCTGACTTTACGTGGATACAGTCAATACTTTTCGAAATATGTATATTGGGTTGTATGAAATCTTAGATGAACAACAAACAGTACATGTAGGGATTCTGATATAGTAAATCAAGTAAATTGGCTTCTGAGGTTCCAAAAAGAATGTTCTCTTCATCTCCTGGATATGTTTTTTGAAGTAGGTTGAATATCTCCAGTCATAATAGCCTACATTCGTTGAGCCCCTACTATCTGGTAGCTGTTAGTAGTTGTAATAATATCCTGTATGGACATACAGTTTATTTGTAGTATCATAACTTGAACTGTATCTAATTAACTTTCATATCACATAACTAGCATAAGCCATCAAGATAATTACAAACAGAACTATTTGAGTACAGAAGGTCTCAAAGGTAAGTATTAGGGGCGCCTGGGTGGCTCGGTCAGTTAAGTGGCTGCCTTTGGCTCAGGTCATGATCCCAGGGTCCTGGGATTGAGCCCCACGTTGGGCTCCCTGCTGAGCTCCCTGCTTGCTTCTCCCTCTCCCTCTACCTCCTCTCTGCCTACTTGTGCTTTCTATCTCTCTATCAAATAAATAAATAAAATCTAAGGGGCACGCCTGGGTGGCTCAGTCATTAAGCATCTGCCTTCGGCTCAGGTCATGATCAGAGGGTCCTGGGATTGAGCCCCACATCAGGCTCCCTGCTCCGTGGGAAGCCTGCTTCTCCCTCTCCTGCTCCCCCTACTTGTGTTCCTTCTCTCGCTGTGTCTCTCTCTGTCAAATAAATAAATAAAATCTTTAAAAAAATAAATAATAAAATAAAATCTTTAAAAAAGGTATTATGGATACCTGGATGTTATAAATTTTTATTTGACATCCCAAATCAATTTTTTAGGACTGCATATTCTACATGCTGATGCATTCACAACATGGACTGATATATATATTGGCTAAGTTACTCACATGATAAGTTCCTAAATTATGTGTGCCCTGAATTTCTCCATCTCTAAAGTAATAATAACACACATACCCCATAGAATTATTATAAGAATTAAATTAGTTAATGTATATGAAAAACTCAGGGGGTATTTCACTGTGATATAAAAGTCACCTAGTACCAGCTATTATATTTTTAAAAATTAAATTTAAAATATTATATAATCATTTCTTTTCCTTCCTCTCCCACATCTATTTGCATGCCACTCCCCCTTA
Source organism: Callorhinus ursinus (assembly GCF_003265705.2). NCBI lineage: Eukaryota > Metazoa > Chordata > Mammalia > Carnivora > Otariidae > Callorhinus > Callorhinus ursinus. The sequence continues at coordinate 1,042,766 of NW_027397097.1, forward strand.
GTCATGGGTCTTATTGTCTGAGCTGAGACAAAAGATGAAAATATTATCTAAGTCTGATTTTGGCAATGACTGCTGGTTAATAACTTCTTCATATTCTTCATATTCCCTTCTTCCTCCACAGCTAAGATTCTCTTCTTCATTCTTACATGATTCAGAAGAAGAAGAACTCTTGCTCACTTCCAAAGACAACCCTACCTACTATGTTGCCTCTAAATCAATTCTAGATATTTGTATAGTTTAACATTAAATTACTGAATGCATTCTGAAAACCAATAGAGGGATACAGAACCAAATTAAACATGGCACCTGCCATCAAGGATACTTAAAAAAGGATAAGATACTTAGAAAAACAAAAATGTAAATGAGCAAATAAAATGCCATGTGATATATAAAATAATGAGTTTGTGTTTAAAATACACAGGTTGACTATATTAGAACATCATGTGGGGGAAAGGTCAAGAGAGGCTTCCTTGAGCACATGAAGAACACTTGTGCAGGGATGATAAGTAAAAATCACCATGACAGTATCCTAAGCATGTCCAAGTGTCATTTCAGATATCTTAGAAATGTCATGAAGATCTGAGATACAAAGTGCTAAAAGTGTTTAAAGGTAGCAAGAATCCAGTACAGAATTATTTTATCACCATCAAAGGGTAAGGAATTTGGATTTTTTCTAAACACTGAAAAAATAAAAAATACATAGATGTCTTTCTGCCCTGTGAAATAACCCCACCAATTTTCCTTCTTTATTAAAATGTGTTTATTTTCATTTGTGCCATTACCACAGTCTATAAATATTTCAACTTCTTTCTCAACCTAATCATAACATGGCCTCTTTCCTGTTGCACATATCTCCTTCCCTTTACCAACAACTTACTGAACATTTGTCTATCCTCATTTCTCTCTTAAATGGTTCACACCTATCACTGAAATTTGCTTTTTCTTGGACTGAAGCATACTCTGTTGCATTCTATTGCTGCATAAAAACCTAGCACAGTCATGGTTCGAAACAAGACATTCATTACCTCACATTTCAGCAAGTCAGACATCTGAGCAGAGCATCAGCGCGATCTCTGCTCAGGGTCTCACAAGGCTAAAATCTGGCTTTCAGCCAGGACTGTGCTCATCCAGAGGTCAGGGTCCCTTCCAGAGCCATCCAGGCTGTTGGCAGCATTGCATTCCTTGTGGCATAGAATTGAGGTCTCCTCTTCCTGGCTGGCCGTGGACTGGAGGTTGCTCTCAGCTCCCAGAGACTGCCGTCCACCCAGTCATGTGGACCTCTCACCACATGACAGGGGCCAACTTCCAATCCAGCAGAGGAATCTCTCTGCTGCTTCTTGTCTCTTTTAAAGGCTCACATGATTGGGGCAGGCCCAGCAGAATAAACCCCCTTTTGATCAACTCAACATCAAGTCATCACAAACCCTACTGACATCTGCAAAGTCTCTTTGCCATATACACAACGCAACACATCCCATCACATTCAGAGGCCCACTCACACTCAAGGGGTGGGTTGCATACTGCACTGTACTCATAGAGGACAGCCATCGTGAGGGCCCTTTTAGAATGCTGCCTACCACAACTGTCTAGGCCAGCCAATCTACAAACCTTTATGGGTTTGACTTCTAAAATGTCCTTTGACTGACCAACCTTACCCTCCACTTCTATCACCTCTATTGTAATAACAGTCTCATTAGTTTTTGCAGGAACTACAGCAATTTTCTCATATGTAATTTCCCTGCCCTGAGTTTCAAGTGTTTACATACTTTCTCCATATTGATGCCAGCATGATCTCTCAAAAATACATCTTCATACAGAGGCCTTCATTGCCTTCAGCATGAAGTCAAAACTCTTTCCCCCTTTATTACAGCAGTCAAGGATCTTCCCAATCTGACTGAAATCTACTTTTCCTGCTGCCCAACCTCTTTCCTACCCAAGGGACCTTTTGATATGATCAGCCTGGACCTTTCCTACTTCACCAAACTACCAAATATAGCAAGTTATTTCACAGGGCTGTGCTTTGTTTAATTCATATACCTCCCACTCTTCTTTGAGTGAGCCTAAATTCTTTAGACATGTTGTTTGCTCCATGGATCCATTCATAAATTCAACATTAGTATATTATCTTTAGGAAGCATTTTGTGGCATCACTTTCTCTACGTCAAGGCAGAAATAATTACTTATTCCTCTGGAGTAACATTCTTTTTTATTTATACATCTAGAATAGCATTAATTCCATTGCATGATCATAAGTTATCTGAAAATATGCCTCTCCAACTGAAATCAGCTACTGGCAGGTAGACCATTGCTTTTCATCATTATATTCCTGTTACCATGCCCTGTATTGTGCAGTGTGGGAAATCAATAGGTATTTTTTGATAAAATTAAATCCAAGAGTTGTAAACCGACAAGGGATTCTGGAAATATATCAGGATCTCAACACATTACAGCCTTGTGCATTTAATTTAGGTTGTGTGGCCTCAGATTACACAGGTGACTATTGGAAGAATCTCAGTGAACTCTTTTAGTCCTATAAAATGAGGTGTGTGTGTGTGTGTGTGTGTGTGTGTGTGTGTGTGTTGGGTTTTTTTTAATGAAAGACTTGTGCTACTATTTTAGGGTAACTTTCGATGTGCCTCCCTCATTTCTTGATAGTAATTCTCTCTTATACGAAAACAATATTCCAGTCCCATTGTAAGAGCATTCTGCAGGTCCTGTGCAGGACTACCTTGAGTTAACTCTCTCCTCTAATTACAGAAAGTCACTAATATGGTTGCAGGGTAAGGCAAATATAGTTTTAAATGTTGGCTCTGAATCAGAGAAAGACATGTTATCATATGACCTCACTGATATGAGGAATTCTTAATCTCAGGAAACAAACTGAGGGTTGCTGGAGTGGTGGGGGGGGTGGGAGGGATGGGGTGGCTGGGTGATAGACATTGGGGAGGGTAGGTGCTATGGTGAGCACTGTAAAGTGTGCAAGACTGTTGGATCACAGATCTGTACCTCTGAAGCAAATAATACATTATATGTTAAAAAAAAAAAAAGAAGAAGAAGATAGCAGGAGGGGAAGAATGAAGGGGGGGAAATCGGAGGGGGAGATGAACCATGAGAGACTATGGACTCTGAAAAGCAAACTGGGGTTTCTAGAGGGGAGGGGGTGGGAGGATGGGTTGGCCTGGTGATGGGTATTAAAGAGGGCACATTCTGCGTGGACCACTGGGTGTTATATGCAAACAATGAATCATGGAACACGACATCAAAAACTAATGATGTAATGTATGGTGACTAACATAACATAATAAAAAAAAAAAAAATGTTGGCTCTGCCACCAGCTAGCTGAGGTTCTCCAAAGAAGCACTTCATATTAGGTTCTATCTCTGTAAAATTAAGTTTACCAACAGCATTAACTGTAAAGATTAAGTGAAATAGCATTTGTGAAGGATTTAACGTGCTAACTAGTATATGGGAAACATTTAACAATGGTAATGGGGATGAGAAAGGTGAATAGGGATGGGGTGGTGGGTGGTGACAGCTGTTCAATGATTTTGAAATGCAGAACAACTAACCAGAAAACTCACAATTGCAAGGACATGCCAACAACCTGCTCCAAGCACCAAGGTATGTGGTCCACAGATCGACTGAACCCCATCAGTCAGAATATAATGTACCTGAATACAGATTTCAGCAAAAAACTTTTCATAGTTTTCCTGAGAAGCCCAGGAGAGCTTTTTGCAATGAATTAGATCTTCCTTGTTCTGAAGGAAACCAGTGTGTGTAAAGCTTGCTGTTTTCCCTGAATTCAGCAGTTTTACTTACAAAGTATGGAGCTTGTTCTTTCCTGCCCCGTTTGCCAGAAAAGGGCTTGAGGAGCTGTGGAGGCTTTCTCCTCAGGGATAGATAGCGTATATAAGGAGCCATGACTCAGGCTGCATGAAATCTCCTAATCAGAAAACCCCTGGTGGACTTCTCTGTGGCCCCTAGAGTATAGTTTCCCAAGCGTTCATTCTACCTCATGACTTCCCTCCCTTTCTACTTTACTACACTTACTTTTGTCATTTCCATGCAGGGACTAGTATTATAGAGCCTTGACCTTGTATCATGGTAAAATTTTGCTAAAAGTAAATTTGTGAGTAAAAATTCCAAAACAAAACACCTGCTCTATGTACAAGCTCACTCCTGTCCCTACCTTACCTCCACACCCAGAAGATGAATGGATCTTCCTCTAATATCAGTTGTGTGAATCTTGTACATTTTTAAGAGACCTCTTCATTCATGGGGGGAGAAAAGCTCCATTGATTCTTTCATAGAACACTTTAAGTATCCATCGCATTCCAGGATTTTGTTACTGATAATACAGAAAATAGGACAGAGTCACTTTCCCCAGGGCTCACAAGCTAGTGAGGAAAGAGGCATCAAACTCACTGATTACAACAGGGCATAATTACAATGAGACCACAGAAGAAAGAGAATGTATTATCCAAGTCAGCACCCGGTCTGATGGAGACATGGGAGAAGAGAACACTGGAAAACCAGGAGTAACATGGTCAGCACGTCTGGAACCCTGTGTACAAATGAGAGAGCAGGTGGCAAGTACAGCTAAATAGGGAGGCAGAATCTATGCCACAGAAGATCTTACAGGCATTCTAAAGCCTTGAAGTCTAAATAACGTAATAGAAATTGCACAGAATGGAATTTAACCTTTCTCCTTTCCTAGAAAAAGGCATTTCTACATCCTTGAGAAGCAACTGAAGATTTCAGGCATCTTGTTTGAGGCTACATAATATATTGCAGTTCCCTGTTTGGTACAATATCAACCTGAATGATACAAATCTTAAATTTTACATGTAAGCCACAATACATCAGTTATAGTGAAATATCAATTAGAAACATTCTCAAACAGAACCTCAATGAGCTCATGTGGTTTTGGCAGAACACTCAATCACTTACTCTTTCAAATAGTCTGGTTCATCTGATGAAGATCAGATGAACCAGATTATTATTTTCAACATTGGCTCAGATAGTCATGAGCAAGCATTGTTTCATAAGTCTATAAACAAAAGAAAAATCTGAAAATACATGGACCTCTGTGTTTGATGATGTTGAATTCACAGGAAAGCACAGCTAAAAAGGAGTGAAAAGTATTGCCTGTAAGATTAAAAAAGAAAAAAGTATACTTAGGTATTTTTCTGTGAATTATATCACTTTATAAAGAAGGAAAAGAAATATACTTTAAATTTTATTAGTATACATATAACTCTTGCATGCAAAATGATATGTAATTTCTTATTGAAGCATAAGTCAACATTGTTGCTTTCCTAAAAACATTCTCTAATACATTTATGTTTTTAAAATTTGAACTTATGGTTTCCCAATTTACATTCCCACAAACAGTGCACTGAGGAGCAGGGTGCCTTGTCTCCACATCCTCACAAACACTTGTTGTTTCTTGTTTTCTGATTTTAGCCATTCTAACAGGTATGAGGTGATATCTCATTGTGGTTTCGATTTGCATTTCCCTGATGATGAGTGATGTTGAGCATTTTTTCATGGGTCTGTTGGTCATTTGGATGTCTTCTTTGGAAAGATGTCTATTCAGGTCCCCCACCCATTTTTTAATCAGATTGTTTGGAAAATAGTATTTAGGTTCCTCAAAAAGTTAGAAATAGAAATAACATGATTCAATAACTCCATTATTGGGTATCTACCCAGAGAAAATGAAAACACTAATTTGAAAAGATATATGCACCCCTATGTTTATTGTAGCATTATTTACAATAGCCAAGATATGGACGCAACCTAAGTGTCCATCAATAGATGAATGGATAAGGAAAATGCAGTATGTACACACACTAAAATATTACACAGCCTTAAAAAAGGTTGAGATCATGCCATTTGAGATGACATGGATGAACCTAGAGAGTTTTCTGTTAAGTGAAATAAGTCAGACTGAGAAAGGTAAATACCATATGATTCTACTCATAAATGGAATCTAAAAAAAAAACCAAATGAATAAACAAAAAGCAGAAGCAGACTTATAAATGCAGAGAACAAACTGATGGTTGGCAGAGGGGCAGAGGAGTGGGGAATTGGAATAATGGGTGAGGGGGAGAGAGAGATACAGACTTCCAGCTATGGAATGAGTAAGTCACGGGAATAAAAGGCACAGCATAAGGAATACAATCAGTAATATTGCAATAGCGATGTAACAGGAGAGATGGTGGCTATACTTGTGGTGAACATAGCATAATGTATAAACTTGTCAAATCACTAACTGTACACCTGAAACTAATGTAATATTGTGTCAACTATACTCAAAGAAAAAAATATATATGTTTCCTCATCTTCAAAGTTCTCCATTTTCAAAACTTTTCCTGAGAATCCATGAAATTTGAATCTCTTATGTTCATACTTTCTATACTGATTCTTGTCCTAAGTTTCCTGACACCCTAATTTTAATCTACAGAAATAATGCTTGGTTTTTAAGGTATACGCTCCTCTTTTATTCATTCATGTATGTATTCACTCAACAAGTATTTAAATATCTACAAAATGTCAGTGAGTGCAGTGGACAGAATTAGAATTAGATCTGGTACTCTAAGAAGAGACATCTGTCCATAACTCTGGGAAGGAATATATCTAAGTGTAAGTCAACTTGATGAGTTTCATTCTGTTATATGAACAGGCAGTGGCTTTGGCTAGAGTGGGAATAATTCATTACATTAAGACAGCCTTTGAAGAGAAGAAAAGAGAAAAAAGTTCAATAAAAAAATTAATGGTTAGAAAATTTGAATTGAGGGGCAATGTATAACGAAATAAAATCCATGAGTTTTGTGTCAATGCTTGGACCTCAGTTGGAAGACAAACCTGACTTTTTCACCTGTGACCTCCATGCAAGAACTAGAGTATGTACTTACCTTTACTTTCCCTACAAAGGGACTCCTGCCTTGATAATAAGGCTTATGAGTTGTCTAACTGATGTTCTGGTTTAAAGTCACAGGAACAGTGAAAAGGAGGTCAGAAGAAAGAGCACTGGAGAATAGCAGTATTTTCAAAAAAGACAGTAGCAGTAGCAGCACCTAGTGATGGGACTGCAGAGGCATGCCACTAAGGGAAAATAACCCCCAGGTAAGAAAACACAAGGCTCTCATCAGTTTTTCTCAGACCTCTGATCTCAGAGCCAGGAAAAATGCCTGGCAAAACAGTTTCTAAGAGTATCTGTTCAATGAATGAATTCATTGTATCTGATAACAGTAATAGGCCCTTAGACACTTAATATCAGGCATATATTGTGATTCCTGACTGCCCCTTCGAATTATGAATAAAGTTCATAACCATATGGGCATATATTAAAACAGGAGATCAGCTAACATTTTTCTGATTAATCTGGTATTTATCTGGGCGCCTGGGTGGCTCAGTTGGTTAAGCGACTGCCTTCGGCTCAGGTCATGATCCTGGAGTCCCGGGATCGAGTCCCACATCGGGCTGCCTGCTTCTCCCTCTGCCCTCTTCCCTCTCGTGCTCTCTCTCTCTCTCATTCTCTCTCTCTCAAATAAATAAATAAAATCTTTAAAAAAAAAATCTGGTATTTATCCTTGGTACTATGACTTTGCTCAAAGACAGACCCGGTGATAAAAATAAATTTTTCTATGTGAAGTTGTAAGGACCTTAAATCATATCCTCTTTATTTTGAAGATGAGGAAACAGGGTCTCAAGTTAATGCTCTTTTTATTATAGTTAAATAAATTAAGAGACCCCAATGGATTATCTGAATATCCAAACTAGTCTTCTATGTAATACCAATAGTGATAATGTATTAAATGCCTACTATGTAACAAACAATTTACTTCATTGTATTTCTTTCTCTGAATCCTCTTTCCACTCCTTTGCATGCTTCTAAAGGTCTCTTTTTGAAAGGGAAACAGAGTAGGACTATTCTAATGCAGGAAACCCCATTAGTAAAGCTTGTGGGAAAAGAATAACTTTTTTTTTAATTCTATGAGTATTAACCCCTCTTGGGTCTTCTTGCACTAAAACTAATGAGCAAATATTAAATAACTATTCATGGAAAGATATACTTAAATGTCTCTTTCTTCCCAATGGAGAATTCTTCCAAGACAAGACAAGGGCTTGTATGACTTACACATCCTTGTAACCAGGCTACCAAGAACATATAACTGCCCCCACTACAAAGTTTTGCATCCATCACTCTCACAAAATGCACTGGGTCTTATGAGCTCCTTTTTACACTTGAGAAAACTGAAGCTAAGATTAGAAAACCAAGGCTCAGAGGGATCATTTGCTTTCTCACATTTATCCAACATGACAATGGCAAATCCAAGAATTAAACTCTGTTCTGACTTCAAATTCTGTTTTGCCACTACTTATTTAAAAGGAATTTAATTTGGGGGCACCTGGGTGGCTCAGTCATTAAGCGTCTGCCTTCGGCTCAGGTCATGATCCCAGGGTCCTGGGATCAAGCCCCACATTAGGCTACCAGCTCAGTGGGAGGCCTGCTTCTCCCTCTCCCACTCCCCCTGCTTGTGTTCCTGCTCTCACTACCTCTCTCTCTGTCAAATAAATAAATAAAATCTTTAAAAAATAAAAATAAAAAATAAAAGGAATTCAATTTTTAAAATATGTTGAATGCTCATAACTTCATGACTTTAATGTACATTTTATTACATTGTTTTTATATTGATATAATACATGAGTATATATAACATATGAATTAGTTGAATATGTACTACCAAGTTCACCAATTTTCTCTGACCTGTTGGTTTCATAAACTATCTGAAGATTGCACAGTTCTTGATGTATTCAGAAAAGATTTCAATACACTAAAACACTGACCTCATGCAAAGAAGAAATCTTGAGTCTGGAAAGGTAGGTCATTTGGTCCTATGCCCTGCTCTTTGAAGAGTCATCCCAGGTGGCAGCAGAGAATCTTTTAAAGCCAGAGAGAGAGAGAGATTATCTCAACCTCACAAACTTATGGGCAGAAAGATCCTTCTGTCCTAAGGCTAGGGAAACACTCCCTGATCAGTCCTGTCCCCTTAAACCAACACCAAAGTTCTCTTTTGCCAAGAAAACTCATAGAGAATACTCAGGTATCAGCTCTCAGAAAAGCAGCCTTTATAAGGGGCCCAGAAGTTGCCTGGTAAGAGCCATTTTCCCAAAAGAGAATCAAACTCCTAGGAGAGAACTCTACGCACCTGTGTCCCACTAACCCTTTGTGCCCTGAAAAACAGACCATGAAGGGCAATTTCTGTGCAGTCTAGCTTCACTCTTACTGCACCAAAGAAAAATCCTGGAGATTCCAGGGGTCTAGTCTCATTCAAGAGCTTTCTGACCCCTGAACAGCTAGCTGTAAAGTTTATAAAGGAAAGCTTTGCACAGGGTAAAAGTAAGAGAGAAGCAGCATTTAATGGATCACCCATGAGTTTGCTCACCAGGCATTTGCCAGTGTCACAGAAATCATGACATTGAACCAGGTAGGAAAGGAGTTGCTGAATAAATACATTCACTGAGGCTAATGCAATAGTATTTGGTTCAGAGCCCATGACTGTCCCTGGGCATTCAGAATATCTTGGGAGTGTTGCTAACTTGTACACAGGCATACAAAATGATAACTTAAAAGAAAGTGATTCAGCAAACAAGCATATGAAAAGATGTTCTGCATCATATGTCATCAGGGCAATGCAAATTAAAACAATAATGACTTTAGAATGGCCAAAATCCAGAACATTGACAACACTGCCAAATCCTGGCAAGGAAGTGGAGCAACAAGAACTCCCATTTATTGCTGGTGGAAATGCAAAATGGTACAGACACCTAAGAAGACAGTCTGGAAGTTTCTTATAAAACTAAACATATTCTTACCATACAATCCAGCAATTGCATTCCTTATATACATACCCAAAGGAGTTGAAAACATATCTACACAAAAAATGCACACGGATATTTACAGTAGCTTTTATTCATAATTGTCAGAATTTGGGAGCAACCAGGATGTCCTTGAGTAGGTGTGGATAAATAAAGTATGATATAACCACAAAATGGAATATTTTCAGTACTAAAAAGAAATTAGTTATTAAGCCATGAAAAGTCAGGAAGTAAACCTAAATGCATATTATTAAGTGAAAGAAGCCAGTCAGAAAAGGCAACATATTGTATAATTCCAACTATGTAACATTCTGGAAAAGGCAAACTATGCAGACAGTAAAATGATCAGTGGCTTGCCTGGGGCTAGGGAAGAGTCCTTGAGGAATTAATAGGCAGCACATTAAGGATTTTTAGGGCAATGAAAATACTCCATGTGATACTATATAATGGTGAATACACGGTCATTATAAATTTGTCCAAACCCATGGAATGCACAACACCAAGAGTGAACCCTAATGTAAACTATGGACTTCGAGTGATAATGATGTGTCAGTGAAGGTTCATCAATTGTGAGAAATGAAACACTCTGGTAGGGGATGTTGGTAATGGTGGGATGCTATGGATATGTGAGCACAGGCGATATATGGGAAATCTCTGTCCCTTCCACTCAATTTGCTGTGAACCTAAACTTCTTTGAAGAACTGTGTGTTATATACAACTGATAAATTATTGAACACTACATCTGAAACTAATGATGTACTATACATTGGTTAACTGAATTTAAGTTAAAAAAATTTTTAAAAAGAATAGTCTAGGGGCACCTGGGTGGCTCAGTCATTAAGCATCTGCCTTCAGCTCAGGTCATGATCCCAGGGTCCTGGGATTGAGCCCCGCATCGGGCTCCCTGTTCAGTGGGAACCCTGCTTCTCTCTCTCCCACTCCCCTTGCTTCTGTTCCCTCTCTCGCTGTGTCTCTCTCTGTCAAATAAATAAATCAAATCTTTAAAAAAAAATAGTCTAGCAAAAACAAAAAACAAAAAGTAACTAAAAAAGAACACAAAATCTTGTGAGTCCCTTGTATGTCCCTTGCAATCTTACAAAGGCACTAGAGTGCTCTGATAACTGGTCTAAAACTGACCCTAATACATTCAGCTCTGTGGTGGAGACATTAACCATGTTTGGCAGACAGCTTCTGTTAAAAATGTGGATACTCATAAGTAGCCTCCAACCTTTGGCCATTAATATAACCTTACACAATTACTGGCAAATTGAGAGGGTTGGTAGTTTCAAGAACAGTAACTAATTAAACATACTTCTTGGCATAAAAAGCTATGCACCAAGAGGACATTGCCTTGCAAAGATCTGCTATACAGAAAAAGAGAATGATTTATTGTGATTAGCATTGCTGCAGAGGCCTTAATTATCCTGTTTAATTTTTTTTTTCTTCTGTCACAAGATTCTAGATCCCCAGGAAAGTCTGGAAAGACACAGTTCATTCCAGGAGTTCGTCCAAAACCTGATAAAGTATGCTATCCATTTAGGATCTTCGGGACTAATAGAAAAATAGTCTTCCCACAGAAAGCACTTCAACAGATGGGGTAAACATTTTCACAGCCCTGGGTAAGGTTGCCATGAAACGACTGAGACTCAGGGGAAGAAAATGCACAATTCAAACAGATGTTTCCAAGATACAGAAGCAAAGGGGGATGCCCAGGCAATTACAGGGATATATATGTGAAAATCTTGCTAGCCATGCTAAGCATTCCAATCTAAAGAGCACTGGTCCATGAGCAGGGCTGCAGGAGATGGTATATTGTTAGGAGAACATCTGGTTCTTTTCCAGTGCAAACTGAGGGATTTAAACCATTCAATAACCCAAGTTTAATGATTAGTGGACACACAAACAAAGGGCATAATAACCAATGTTCATTCTGTTGACAGAGTGTCTCTTCTAATTGGCCTGTCCCAGGGCTTGAATATTTTGAATACCTTCTCTGCACTCACCTATCCATTTAGAGTTAACAAGCATTGGTTAAAATCAAAGTATTTAGAACCAGCCCAGGCTCCAAAGCTCAGCTCTGTCACCAAAAGTGTGACCTTGGGCCAATTATGTAACCACTTCACTTGCATTTCTTCATTTTTACATGGGGAAAATAATTATATCTGCCTCATAGATGTACTTTTCATAATAAACTAAGTGACCCAGTATCAATCCATAGAAAAGTCAGCACAATACACTTTGTACTCATTCATAATAGGTTATTAACAACTGTTAATATTTATTGTTATTGCTTGCCATTACAATTATTTTTTTTCATTAAGATAGCGATCTTAATAAATTATTGTTTAGTGACTGACATGTATCAGATACTATGCTCCAGATATCAAGAAGAAAAGGTATAGTCTCTACCCGCAAGAAGATCACGTTTCTGACAGGTAAGAGAGCCACCATAGTAAAACAAATCTGATTAGGACATCACCCTGCTTCCAATCCTTTGGCTTCTCAGTTCCCTGAGGAATCTGCTTTGCAGCCCTTTTGGCTCTAACCTAAAAGCACTGTCTTTCCACTCTCTCTGCTTAACCCTGTTGAATTTATCTTCAACTCCCTAAATGAAGCAAGAGAAAACTAAAGGGGGGGAAATCAGAGGGGGAGACGAACCATAGAGACTCTGGACTCCAGGAAACAAACTGAGGGTGTCAGGGGGTGGGGGAATGGGTTAGCCCAGTGACGGGTATTAAGAAGGGCACGTGTTGCAATGAGCACTGGGTGTTATCCACAATGAATCATGGAACACCACATCAAAAACAAATGATGTGGGCGCCTGGGTGGCTCAGTTGGTTAAGCGACTGCCTTCGGCTCAGGTCATGATCCTGGAGTCCCTGGATCGAGTCCCGCATCGGGCTCCCCGCTCGGCGGGGAGTCTGCTTCTCCCTCTGACCCTCCCCCCTCTCATGTGCTCTCTCTCTCTCATTCTCTCTGTCTCAAATAAATAAATAAAATCTTTAAAAAAAAAAAAAAACAAATGATGTGACTAACATAACATAATAAAAAAAAAGATTTTATTTTTTACTGACATAAAGCTTACATTATATTAAAATTAAAATAACTTGTTCTAAGATTTTATGATTTGAAAATTAAAGATAAATTAATGGAAGCTGAATATTGTGGAGTGTTTTATTTTCCTCTGTTTTTGTTTTGTTTTGTGTTTGTGTTTGTTTTTTAGCTCTCTTGTGTTACAGTTCCCCCATAGTATGTTCAGGGTGCCTATGGAATAAAACACCACAGCTGCTGCCCATGCCCGCAACATTTCCCTAACCTTTATCAGCTCCTCACCCTACCCTCTATGTTACTATTCTCATCCCTAACTCCCTTCAGGAGGTCCTTATTTCCTCAGATCTCACTTTAGCAGTTATATTTGGTGAGCCTCCCTTGACCATATAGGGCAAGGTCTCAACATCCATTTGATCTACATCGGTGCTTCTCAAACTTGAATGTCACATAAGTCCCTTAGGTATCTTGCAAAAATGCAGATGATGACTCAGTATATCTGATAGTCTACATTTCTCACAAGCTTCCATGTGATGCCAATACTATTGGTTTTTTAATAGCAGAAATCTTTTTTTAAAAAAAGATTTTATTTATTTATTTGAGAGACAGAGAGAATGAGAGATAGAGAGCACGAGAGGGAAGAGGGTCAGAGGGAGAAGCAGACTCCCTGCCGAGCAGGGAGCCCGATGCGGGACTCGATCCGGGGACTCCAGGATCATGACCTGAGCCGAAGGCAGTCGCTTAACCAACTGAGTCACCCAGGAGCCCTAGTAGCAGAAATCTACTAATTTTCCTCCTTTAAAGTAACTATAACACAGTACTGTAATTTCCCACATACTTAATTTTATCCTCCACTAAACTCTGTAACATCTGGGGCAATATCCATTGTGTTCACTGTTATTACACCCTCAAATCTTACTCAGTAACAGACGTATAGTATGCATACAATACTTTTGTAATGATAAATGAATGCATGAAGAATGTTGATGGAAGCATGTATAAGACATGGGGAGAGCAGAGAGGAATGGGATAAATAGGAATATTAGGAATAGCCAGAAGGAGATGATAGAGAGAGGAAAGGAAGAGCTACATTTCTTTATCCACTAAAATTGAGTGGTTAATGTTGGCCAAATGAATAGGGTAGAACTACTGGTAATTCAACATGACTGAATCCAGGAGAAGAGAAAGAGACTGTCACCAGACCCTGGAGGGCCAGTAGGAGTTGCAGGACCTTAGTTATTTTTTGTAAATAGCAAATAGATTGTTTCTAAACACAGTTACTGAGGCAGGAACCAGGTTTTGTTGTTATTGTTATTCTTTGCTTGCTTTTAGGTTTGCTTCTACAATTTGGATATATTAACCCTCGATTATCTGATTTGCCTCTTGCTCCTGTCTCAGACTGTTTCTTTCAGAATCTACACTATTTACTCCCTTAGAAAACTCTCAGTCCTGAATTCTGTTTTCCCATTTCCTGATTCAAGATGACTATCCACATCAGCTGCTCCCTGTGTGAATTTTAAAGGTCTTAGCCTATGACCAGATAAAATACTTATTTCTGTGTCATTGAGAATTTTTGTTACCTACATGTTTCACTACTGTGGATAATACTGCAATAAATGTTCCTCTATATAAAATGTGGCCTGTATCTCTATTTTTTCCTCTGGATAAATTTCTAGAAATAGAACATAATGGACCTTTTAAGCCAACAATATACTGGAAAATACACTTTCAGGAAGTTCATACAAATACTGTAAAACAGGGCTTAGTCCATGATAACACAGCAACATAACACTGTGTATTATAAGTTTCTTAAAAATTTGCTAATTTGGGGGCACCTGGGTGGCTCAGTCAGTTAGGTGTCTGCCTTCAGCTCCGGTCATGATCTCAGGGTCCTGGGATCGAGCCCCGCCTCGGGCTCCCTGCTCAGCGGGGAGCCTGCTTCTCCCTCTCACTCTCCCTCCGTGCTCTTTCTCTCTTTCTCTCAAAGAAATAAAAACTTTAAAAATTTTTGCTAATTTGACAGGCAAGGATATTTTACTGTTTACTGTAGTAAAATACTGACATTCAATAAATAACATTTATTGCAAGTCCCTATGGCACATTTTTTCTTGTTTCTAATTCTGTTCTCCCTGTTTGGGTTATGAAGTTTGGAAAACATTAATATGAAGTCCAGTAATGTCACAGACTGTGGTATGTTTCCCAGGTTCAATGGTATTGATATTGACAGATTGATAATGGCATATTCCTGTTGCTAAGTGATTTTATTGAGGGGTATTTTGCTCAGACTTTCAGAAGGTTGAATTGAATTACCAGCTACTGTTCTGCTGGCCTGGCACGAGAGTAGGGCAGTGAGAAGGACTGTAATTTGGAAGTATGAGTACAATGTGTGTCAGTGCTCTACCACTATGCACAATAGTTCCATGCGCATGCACCAAGCTCTGGCTCAGAGTATACTATAATATTATTATAACTCTATTGCTGTGAGAAAAAGTAACATTCTTTTGGCCAAGGGATAAATAAACATAATCCCCAAGAAGTTTCTGAGACTGATGGGAATGCAGTCACTGCCCTAGAATTTGCCCAGACTAGTAGAGAAAATGCTTCCAAAGGTCTCAAGAAGTCCACTGTAAGGAGCTATAACAGACCAAACTTCATATACAAAATGTAAGCATACACAGGTAACCGTGTGTTAACATCCAGGCTAGCACATAAGCATGCGCACATGCTGTTGGGTTAGAACAATTTGAATTGGAATTAGTGGTAGATGAATGAGCATGTGAAGATTATCTAGAGAATGAGTTTTAAAACCTGACAGGGTTGATGTAATGTATGGTGATTAACATAACAATAAAACAGTAAAAAAGCAAAAAAATAAAAAAATAAAACCTGATCGGGTTTCCAATAGCCCAAGCTTTAAATAGTGGTTGTGACACTTATTAACTGAGAGACCTAAGTAAGTTACTTATATTCTCTAATCCTTGGTAACTGTAATGAATCAAAGTAATAAGGGATTCTTCCATCAAATTTATTATCTTACAGTTAAGTAAGTCAGAAACTGATATGAATCTCACTGAGCTAAAATCAAGGCATCAACAGGGCTGCATTATTTTCTAGAGGGCATAAGGAAGAACAATACCCTTGCCTTTTCTCCTTCTAGAGATTGCCCACATTCCTTGGCTCATGATGTCCCTCGCTCTGCCATCTTCAAAGCTAGCAATGGTGGATCAAATCCTTCTCAGGCTGCCACCTCTCTGGTTCTCCACTTTTAAGAACTCATGTGATTAGAAACCCACCCAGATGATTCAGGATAATCTCATCTCAAGGTCTTCAAGGTCAATCACATCTGCAAAATCCCTTCTGCCCTGTAAACATAACATATTCATCGGTTCCAGGTATTAGGACATGGACAACTTTGAGGGGCACTATTTTCTCTACCAAAAACACGCCATAATACCTTGGGCACAGAATGCATGATAAAGTGTTGTTGTTACATTATAAAGAATAAAGTATTTCAGGCCAAGATATTTTCTGTGGTGAAACAGACTGGGTGGTAGGGAGAGATAAGGATGGAAGCAAGGAGACTAGTTTGGAAACTACTGAAATTATCCAAGTAAGAGATAATGACATGTTGGAAAAAGGAGGTATTTTTGGAGGTGATGAAGAGTGATTACATTCCAGTAATAGTTTCAAAGATATTAGGATCTGAAGACTTATATGCAGAGTGTAAGAGACAGAAATGAAGGGTAGACTTCAAGACTCATATGCTCTAGAGTGGTCCAATAATGGTGGGACCACTGAGGATCTAAAGGGACCATAAGTAGAGAAGATGGCAGTCTATAGCAATTTGTGGGCACTCTATTTACTGAAGACTAGAGAGAGCAATTGCCACCTCTTTTCAGATTGCATCATTGGCCAGATCCATCACCCACCTACTCAAAGTCCTTGGTACAATGTAAGATCCTCAAAATTTAAACAAAAGTGGGGAGAATCTCAAATTATTGTTGTTAGTTTCCTTCCAGTTAGTGGTCTGGGATTCAAAACATAAAATAGGTTAAATTATGAAAAAATAAATTAAAAATGTATTTTCTGCACACCTAATTGTAGACTGAGATTTTTACCTATGACATTCTCCAAGTACTTGGTTCATGCCTCTAAGAGAATATTATCATTGATTATCAGTATTGGTAATTATCAGTTAACTGTGTGTTTCTAAACTAAACCAAGAGACCATGGACAGTAAGAACTGTGTTGTACGCCCCCTTTTTTTTAATCTCCAGCCGTTAGCATGATGTTCGGAATATAGGATACTCTTATGCAATATTTACTGGATATATGTATAGATGAGTAAATTATTTTTTTCCTAGTTATAAGTGACAGGCTGCTAAAAAGCACAGACTAATGAAACAGGACTGCCATAAATAGTTATAGATGATAACGAGTTACTGAGTGGAATGTGATTTGCACTCACTAGAGGAGATTCCTTTTAGCAATTTGGTATAATATTTCATTTTTTAAAATACTCTTTAGAGTGACTGCTTAGGGGCACGGGATTTCTTTTTGCAGTAATAAAATTTTCTAAAAGTAGACCATGATGATGCTTGTACAACTCGGTAAATTTACTATAAACTATTGAATTGTACATTTTAAATGGGTGAATTTTATGATATATGAATTATGTCTTAAAATTATTTTTACAAAAAATCACTTCAATAAAAGGGCACAAGGACAAAAAAAAATTACATCAGCCTATAAAGCACATGACCACAATAAGTAATTACGTAATGGAACAAACAAAGACTGTATAAGGCAAAAGAAGTCTTCTGGGAACCACCATACCCCTGGAGACACAGTGAGTGACACCACCACCAGGAATGGGCCTCTCAGCTCTGTGTCTGTCTCCATTCAGGCTGGAACAAGTCTCCTCATAAGCTCGGTCCTCCCCCTGGAATCTGAAGTCTCCTCAACCTTCTCAGTCAGCCTGAGAGGGACAAGTAGAACTGCTGTACAAACTCTGTAAGTAAAACTGTTTTGTTCGATGAAAAGACTTGACTCTAGGTGAGCCAAACTTTCTTATCCACAGCAAGAATTTCCTCACAATGTTCAGAATTAGATGAGATAGTGAGATGGTGGGCTGAGGTGGACAGCAGAATTTTTAGAATTATTTATTCTCAGGAACCCTGCAGAGAAAGGGCATTTTGTCTGCCCCATGTGGGTTGCACAGTTTGTGGTTTGTTAAGCAAATGGCTTAATTAGGGTGCTATATAAGTTATCATAGTTAGTGGTTTGGTGCTTGAGAAAACCAAAGAGGTTGTCAGGAGCTGAATAATGCATTTCTAAGCCCAATTATTCTTACTAAAACTTAAAAAAAATACCAATTTTGAAAACTTACTGCATGCGAGGCACTGTATTAGGTGCAGTATATAGTCTACCTATAGATGAGGAAATTTGATCAAAGAAAGTTTACACTACTTATACATGAAACCATAGTTTTGGGGAGCATAAGTGTGGGAATTTTTTTTTAAAAAATTAGGTTTAAAATCCTAATTCTGACATTCACTAGCTGTGTGTGATTCCGAATATGTTTCATAACCTCTCTCATACTCGGTTACCAGAAAAGGGGAATCAAAGTGAATTTAGTACTACTTGCCAAATGATGTTGTAATATGAATTAAAAGAATGCTTCTCAAATGCTTAGCTCTGTAACTTTCACAGAACAAATTCCAATAAATGGTAGCTGTTGTTATGAGTAATATTTTTATTATTGCTACCAAAATTCTCAAAACTAGTTAGTGTCTAAGCAAGGACCTGAACCCAGATCAGTCACATGTTATAGCGATGCCATTAGCAATGGCTTGGACAATATTGATAATGCTATATGGTTGTTCAGGAGTTAAAGACATAGAAGCCATAGCTCATAACAGTTCAATGAAAGAAGAGCATCACTGTGATCTGGGAGGACAGGAAAATTAATTAGGAGACTATAGCTTATATCTTCCAAGAGAAAAGGAAGGTTGTACGTGGATTGGAGAGGAGGGATTGAACAGATTCCAGGGTGATAGCAGCACAGAGTAGTTTGGGGGAATTTTAGTACCTCCCCCTGATAAATCCATTAGTCCCCCTTTATTCTTTGATATGAACGGGTAAGTCTGTTCAATTAAGGAAAGCACAATGAAGTACAGCTTCAAGCACCCACTATGAACCACATTGCTATTACTCGGCCCTCAAATAGAAAACTCTGGATTCTCCAGTTTTTGACATTTTAGAAGTAAAATCATTAAGTATTTAATGAACACTGGCATGTAGGGGATGAGAGAGAGGGAGAAGAGTGTGTGTATGTGCGTATGTGAGGGCAGTAACTCTGATTAGATGATTTGTTAGTTTGATGTCATTTACAGACAAATGAGGCATAGGAGAGAGAGTCGGGTTTGGAATGGGGGAAGGAATCAGATCCATTTGGCTCCTATTGTGATTGGGGTATCTGAGGGATTATGGGTGGGAGTATGCCTCAAGGGTAGTTAGTTTATTCATTTTTTTTTCCACTGGCACTAAGCAGAGAGCTTTGACCTGTTCTTCAAACTGCTGTCCATTAGTTTTTCAAATTGCCTACTTGATCACCACACTCTAGTTCCAGGATTCATGACTGCCTTCAAGTTTCAGCCCAGACATTTTGCCATGGCTTCAAAGATCCTGTTAACTTTTGAAATATAGAACGCAGGAGAATCTATAATTAGATTTCAGATTCACGTGTCATCTGAATATAAGTGCTATTTAAAGCTGTGGGAAAAACTAAGATATCCCAAGGAGAGTATACTGGAGAGCAAGAAAAAAACAGGGGCTTCTATGAATCGTGGGTCACTACATCAAAAACTAATGATGTATGATGGTGACTAACATAACATAATAAAATTAAATTAAAAAAAAAACCAGGGGCTTCCTGAAAGAAAAGGACTCCTAAAGAATACCACAACTGAAAAGACAGAACAAAAATACTGTTCAATAAAGAAATTAAATAAAAACACAGAATAACTATCACTGAAGCTAGTGAAGGAGAAAGTGCCTAAAGAAAAGACAAAGAAAAGGTGCCTAAAACTGTGAAAATTTGAGATGAGAGAGAGGAAAACAAATCTGAAATAAATTTTTGGACTTGGTATTTAGAAAGTCATTGGTGACATGAGTTGGAGAATTTCCTGAGAGTCATTAGAGAAAGAACCCAGATTATTACTGAAGGTAAAGGGATAATAAACACAGGCAGACTGTCTTTCAAATAATATGTTTTGTCATTATAAAAGATAAGGCAGGAAATTGAGGGAGAAACAGGGTTTGTCTCTTATTTCCCATACTAACAAAGCACAGGGGCCAATTAAGAAAGATGGTCAATATATCTTAGTTGAACTGAATGTCATGTTGACAACATCTACATAAATGTGTGGGAAGCTTTCATTAATGGTTTGGGGTATAACTTGAGAATTGAAGCTGCGGAAAGGGAGCCACTGGTACTATCTAAGATACTAAAGAAGGAAAGGAATTTTGTTAGGGTTAAGGGAACAAATGAAGAATGATTTGTTTAGTTATTCATAAAATACTTGGAAATGCCTAGCTCTTAATGTTCTGCAACTAAAATTGAAGTTCCCTCTCCTTTCCATGGAATGCAAGATGTTCATGTCCTGGCCCGGCTGATTTCTCTTGCTCAGCTCCCACATCACCCAGCATCATATTTAAGGCTCCAGCATTTTAATTTTCTTGTAAGTTGTCCAACCAACCCTGTTATTACTTCATTTGGTTTCTGCTTATGTTTTTATCTATGTCAAGAACACCCTTTTCCTGCTTTTAATCCTTGTAAACTCACATCCACCCATCAAAATATTACACAGTTCTAATTCACCTACTCAGTTAAGAGTTCTTGGAACTAATTCTTCTTGACACACACAGACACATTCATGTATACACACACTCAGAATCTGTCGCTCCAAACTATCCTGTCTTATCACTTAGAAATACCTCATCCAACGCACTCTACAGCTAGAGATATTTGTCTCTGAATCCTCTTATATGCAGTGTGCCTGGCATGCAGTAGTTGTTCCCCAAACTGGTAATTTTTCATTTTCATAGGAGTCACTGCACTCTTATTAAAGATACAGTTTTCAGCCTTAAAAAGATGAGGTGTTGACAACCTCTCTGGTTTTCTCAGGCACCAAAGCACTGTCATTTTATCTGCTTCATATCCTTAGTGCTGACACAATACCCAGTGAGCTCCCAGTTTGATAGTGAAATGAACTAAGCGTTGGTGATGGGTGATCAAGAGCTTAGATGGAGTTAGTGGCTATGAAAACCAATAAGGAATCTTCTATGTTTGCACCCAGCATGGATGAGGACAGGGTACAGGAAGACACAGTTGTAGAGCAATGGAAAGGAAAGAATTTTAGGGAGTTCTCTTCTGCCAGACTCAACTCAGATCAGTTCAGCCTACACATTATGTTTTTCTTCTGATCCCTCAACAAGAAAGGGAAGGGAAAAAACTGACAAGAATGAAAATGTGTAATGAATAAATTGTTTAAATTAATAAAATAATGTAAAGGGAGCCATGAAGAAATTAGGATGAAAGAGAAATTGTTCCAATAGCAATTAAAAAAAAAAGATCTCTTATAAAATTTCCTAGCACTCCGTAACAAAAGTTACAACTCAATCATTGCATGTCATAGCGACAAGCATCGTGAAAATCTTCATAATAGCTAGACGTAAGTGACAGATATGGAGGCACTCTGCAACCCCATAACCCTTTTTTGTCATTCACCACTGTACCCTAGATGTTGAAGTTATTTATAAGCAGTGCTATTCTTTCTCCCTCACTTGATTTTAAACTCTTTAAGAGTTCATTCTGGCTCAACACTTTCACATATGCTATTCTAGTAGACTTGGAATACTTCATTTCTATTTACATAAAACATAGCAATCTTTCAAGCACTGATTTTCCTAAGAAGACTTCTCCAGATACCCTAAGCCTTTTACACACAATTGAACTGTGTGTGCAATTATGAACTTTTTCATAATTAGTCTAGCTCCCATGGACCCCAGGAAGTTGTTAACCTCAAAGGTTGAGACCCAAGTTCTGGAAATTAATAGTAAATAAACAGGTCAAAGACTTGTGGAACGTGAGAGGTGAACCCCCTTTTTTTAATTATCATAAGTACTATTCATTTAAAAAGTAGAGTTTTAGTTTGCCTTTCTGATCAATATGTATTTTTAAAAACTATAATTACTAAAAATGTTTTCAGAAATCAATATATTTATGAAAAGCGCTAACAGAACTTGTTAAACATCAAATTTGTAAAACTTGTTAACTTTCAAACTTTCATAATTAACTGAAATGCATGCCAGTTGAGCAAGTCTGTATCCAATTCATTTCAGCATAATGTCAGTTGTATTCATGACACTCAATAAACAGGCACCAGAAGCAGTGCCAAAAAGAAAATGCTCCCTTTCTTAATGAATGTTTCCTTTCTGTCAACTCTTATTCCCATTAGGAGGTTTGATCATACATTTCTAACAGTAATTTCATTGGTTCCCTGAGGACATTCTTATGACTCTGAACTGTAGAGTCTAAAGTTATAGTTTACTTACTGGGTCAATTCATGTAACTTAGCACTTCTTTTTCCTCTAATTTTTCATTGATTTCAATTAAATATTTCCCAATTTTTTTAAACTAAGATTTCTTTAGGGAATCCTTGAGGTACTTTATCTAGGTGAACGTGAGTGGTCTGGAAAACATTTAGGCTCCCCTGAGGAACAGTTACCTTACTGACTGAACACTTTCCAGTCACAGCCCTAATGTCTGCTTTCCCAAGACTCCCCTTTCAACTCATACATACCCATCTGAAGAGCCTGAAATTCTGTACTCAATGAAAAATGAAATGTAATGTTCACAGTAAAGGTATATCTTTCCCTCCAAGGCAAAACAGTAAAATTCTATTAAATATCACCTAAGAAGGATGTCTTAACAAAATGGAGAACAACCAGTCTTCAGGCAGATGAAGAGAGAACTCTATCTGTATAAGGCAGCATGCTATATCATATGGGGGGAGGGGACAGAGGCCTCTAAGGTGGTAGGTCTGTGTTCTAACTCCACTTCCCAAATGAGACACCAGACGCTACACTGCAGGTGTCACTTTCAAGGTTAGATACCATAGACAATCTGCACATGACTGCACTGGTGCCTAAGCCATCTATTAGCGTGTCATATGTGTTTTGTATCATAAGTATCTCTCTCAATATTTTCTGGCTTCCCAAATTGTCTATAAGCTTCTCTGCTTTCTACACTTGAGGCCAATGTAGTATTGCTGCTCCACAGTCCCAGTCTACTTTTCTCTGATGCCGACTATATGGAAAAACTAACCTGCTACCTCTTTATCACAATTTGAAAATCCAGAAAAGGTGAAATATAATTGACCAATCTTGAGTAAAGTGACTTCCCTTCATCCAGTCATCTCTGGCTGGAGAAACGGAAGGAAAGGTCACATAGTATGAACATAGCTACCAGCAAAGGGTCCCAGGAAAGAAAAATGATGGGCTGAGGTACATATAAGAAAAAGAATGGTACCTACTACAGCAGTTGAAATCTTAATGATTCCTTTATCAATTTCAATGAGAAATTCATTTTTACATAGTATATAAATATTTGTCTTCAGTTAGTTTTTGGTTGAATAAAATTATTTGTAATTGGATTAATACAAAAAAATGCAGTTTTGTTGTTGTTCCAGAGTTTCATCTTGGAACTCTGTACTTTTAATCCAGCATTTCAAACTTCGGGAATACCACATCTACTTCCACCATTTTCCTGCGAACTGGTGTTCCCGGGCTGGAAGCCTTCCACACCTGGATCTCCATTCCCTTCTGCTTTCTCTACATAACCGCCCTCTCGGGAAACAGCCTGATCCTCTTTGCCATTGTCACCCAGCCCAGCCTCCACGAACCCGTGTATTATTTCCTCTCCATGCTGTCCACCACTGACCTCAGCCTGTCCGTATCCACCCTAGTTACCATGTTGGGTATATTCTGGGTATATTCTGGTTCGACGTCAGGGAGATCAGCTTTAATGCCTGCTTGTCACAGATGTTCCTTATTAAACTCTTCACTATCATGGAATCCTCAGTGCTGTTGGCCATGGCCTTTGATCGTTTTGTGGCCATCTCTAATCCACTCAGGTATGCCACCATTTTAACTGATTCCAGAATAGCTCAAATTGGAGTGGCAATTGTCATCAGGGGGATACTAAGGCTGACACCAAGGGTTGCACTTCTTTTTAAAAGACTGTCCTTCTGCCACAGGCACGTGCTCCACCACTCCTACTACTTCCCCCCTGATGTAATGAAGCTCTCGTGTACAGACAGCAGGATCAGCAATGCAGTTGGGTTGACTGCCATGACCTCTACTGTTGGGGTGGACTCAATCCTCATCCTCCTTTCTTACATTTTGATTATTAAGACTGTCCTCAGCATGGCATCCCCAGAAGAGAGGAAGAAAGCCTTCAGCACATGTATCTCCCATACTGGGGCTGTTGCTATTTTCTACTTTCCATTGATCAGTCTGTCCTTTGTTCACAGATTTGGGAAACGAGCCCCAGCCTATGTTCATACAATGATTGCTAACACGTACCTCCTGATCTCTCCTGTAATGAACCCCATCATCTACAGTGTGAAGACCAGATATGCAGAGCTGTGATAAAAATTCTCCATTCCAAAGATACATAGAATCACAGAATTCTAGAGATGGCCTACATTGTCAATTTAAAACAAAACTGGTGATCATGAAACAAAAATTTAAAATTAAAGCTGGAATATATTTAGAACATCAACTAGCTTGACCCTTTATTTTACAGATGAGGAGACAGAGACATAAGAATAGAAGTAATGAACAGTGTAAAGTGTAAAGTCCTAAATCTATCATTTCACCCATCACTGTTCATTCTGAACTGTTGTTTATCCTGCCAACAAACTGTAAGGGCCCCATTTCTCTTGGACACAGAGGTCAAGTGAGCTGGCCTCCCTCCAGGGAAGTTTCCTTAGCATTACCCATACTTTTCAGCCTGACTTGTTTAGATTTCTGAATCTCTCTCCCTAAGCTACCCATGACAGATACATAGATGGTTGGATGGATACAAGACATAAGCTATCTTTTATCTCACTGAAGGATGCAATTATATGCCTATTAAAAGGGCTTCTCATTCTCTGATAGCAGCTTGTGGCCAAATTTGGGATCTCACATTTGTCTCACATAAAGCTATTATGTCTTTGCATAAGATCTGAGGATAGGGAAAAGAGCAAATAGTGGTCAGAGGTGTGAATTCTGGGACCTTTGAATCTTGGATTTGTTCTTCCTTGCTTATCCATGATGGGGATAATCCAAGTCAAATCTTTTAGTTCCTATTTTATCACACTATATTTTAAGACTGCTGGTCTCCAAACCCTCTCCCCTAAAACCAAATGAAAGAGAATCTCCCAGTTGCAGTATGGACCCAGATGAGGAATGAAGAAGAATCCTGGGGAGATGAACAGTTTTACATAACTACCACCGATGAAGA
This sequence comes from Callorhinus ursinus, assembly GCF_003265705.2. NCBI lineage: Eukaryota > Metazoa > Chordata > Mammalia > Carnivora > Otariidae > Callorhinus > Callorhinus ursinus. The sequence continues at coordinate 1,068,273 of NW_027397097.1, forward strand.
CACCTGCAGAGTTAATTCCCAAGATTCAGAGGTCCTTCTTCTTAAAGCCAAGCCTTTAGCTCTTTAGAAACAGTTAGCTCTAAAGACCAGGGTACCTAAGGAGCCTAGAAGAGAAAGTGTTTGATGAGGTCAGATCCTAGGTGTTTGGGTGGCAGGGCAGGGGCAGAGGAATGCTGGGCTTCCAAAATCAAAAAGCTTTCCCTAACATGAATGGCTTGTTGGCAGAGGTTCCAGGAAAGACAAGCTCTAGGAGTATCAAGACTCGACCCAAGTTCTCCTTGGGGAAAGGACTGTGGCCTGGAGGCAGCTTTCAGGTGTGGAGAAACACATCAGCCATGAGCAAAGAGAAAAGCCTTCACAAAGGACCATGCCAGGCAGCTAGGATCCGCTGGAAGCCACACACCCTGCCAGCACCTTCATCTCTAGATAAGTCACTGGAGGGAGCCACTCCCTTTCATTTGATGACCTCCAAAGGCATTTCTTTTTTTTACTTAACAGATTGACTTGTGGTCTTTTTTTCTTAGGTTTTTTTCTCATCTTTTAAAAACTGCCATTTTTGTGTTTCTTTTTCCCCTTGCTGACCTTAGACCTGGGGATCCAGAATCCTGAAAATTTGAAGGAAAAAAAAATTCCCTATCCCCACTGGCTTCATATACCCATTATTCCCTTCTCTGTCTAATTCCTACTCATGTTTGAAGACTGAACAAAAGGCTTATCTTTGCCAGGAAGGTTCCCCTGATCATGCCTCTCCCCCTCCCATGCATTAAATGCACACCTTAAGCTAACACTTATTCCAAAACTCTAATAATTGGGTTACTTGTCTATCTTCCACGATAGGTAGGGCATCTGAAGGTCAAAAGATGTGTCTTTCATCTCTGTATCATGAGCATCTAGCAAATAGCCTTGTACATAGTAGGTCATATAAGTAGATGCTTATAAAATGAATGAATAATTGAAGGAAAGAAAAGAAAAGAGAACATACCTGGAAAGGGTTCTCAGTAGGGTATCTGTTAACACCTATCTGAGAAAAGGACCATCCAATATCCAGGTAATGAAGGTGTGGGCCAGAAGGAGTCCAAAGGAATTTGGAAAGGATACATTTTGGGATAAGCATTGTTTTCCCCAGGTTCCGTTTTTAAAATGTAAATGGGAGGTGCCTGAGTGGCTCGGTCAGTTGGGCATTCCAGTCTTTGTTTCAGCTCAGGTAATGATCTTGGGGTCCTGGGATCAAACCCCATGTTGGGCTCCACACTCAGCGCTGAGTCTGCTTATCCCTCTCCCTCTGCTCCTCCCTCCACTTGTGCTTGCTCTCTCTAATAAAGTAAATAAATAAATAAATAATTTTAATGTAAATGGACCTTGAGAGGGGCAATTGATAAATGAGTTTGAACTATCCTCTTTCCCTTTGGAAGAGGGCTTCAGAGCTTATGAAAGAGCCTAAAGGGCTTGGAAGAGTGAGAAGGGAGAGTACGAGAGGGAGAGCTAAGGTGCATTCAGTTCCCAGGTTTCCAGGGTTGGCCTCTCTGATTGTGCTCCATGTCCTAGCAGGCTAGCAGGCTGCCAGGGTGACCTCACCCTCTCCAGCACCCCCTTCTTGATGCCAGCTATGAGTTCCTGCAACTTCACACATACAACCTTTGTACTTATTGGTATCCCAGGATTAGAAGCAGCCCATTTTTGGATCGGCTTCCCCCTGCTTTCAATGTATGCCGTGGCAGTGTTTGGAAACTGCATCGTGGTCTTCATCATAAGGACAGAGCGCAGCCTACATGCTCCCATGTACCTCTTTCTCTGCATGCTGGCAGCCATTGACCTGGCCTTGTCCACATCCACCATGCCCAAGATCCTCGCCCTCTTCTGGTTTGATTCCCGGGAGATTACCTTTGATGCCTGCATTACCCAGATGTTTTTTATTCATGCTCTCTCAGCTATTGAGTCCACTATCCTGCTGGCCATGGCCTTTGACCGTTATATAGCCATCTGCCACCCACTGCGCCATGCAGCAGTGCTCAACAATACAGTAACAGCCCAGATTGGCGTGGTGGCTGTGGTCCGTGGATCCCTCTTCTTTATCCCACTGCCTCTGCTCATCAAGCGGCTGGCCTTCTGCCACTCCAATGTGCTCTCACACTCCTACTGTGTGCACCAGGATATGATGAAGCTGGCCTATGCAGACACGTTACCCAATGTGATCTATGGTCTTACTGCCATTCTGTTGGTTATGGGTGTGGATGTCCTCTTCATCTCCTTGTCCTATTTTCTGATTATACGAACAGTTCTACAACTGCCTTCCAAGTCAGAGCGGGCCAAGGCTTTTGGAACCTGTGTGTCACACATCGGTGTGGTGTTAGCCTTCTATGTTCCTCTCATTGGCCTCTCAGTGGTACACCGTTTTGGAAACAGCCTTGATCCCATTGTGCATGTTCTCATGGGTGATGTTTATCTACTTCTGCCTCCTGTGATCAATCCCATCATCTACGGTGCCAAGACCAAACAGATCAGAACTCGGGTGCTAGCTATGTTCAAGATCAGCTATGACAAGGACCCTCAGGCTGTGGAGAACAGGTGATCCTTACCACTCCACTCTCCCTTATCTTTAATGGCGTGACATAAGGATTTCCTAATGCTAGCTTAATTCTAGTTGTCTATAAGCGTATCGATGATTTTCTCAGCTGTGGCCTCCGAATTCTGCCTCTGCTTGGGGTGAAAGTTTGGAGGCTACCATTATTTCCTTCCATAGGTCAAAATGTTATTGATATTATTATTGTACCAAAAGTTTAAATTAGAAAAACCACCAATATCCCAATATGTAGTAAAAAAACATAGAGAAGAGTGACAAAAAATACAACTGGCTTTTTAACAAGGGGAAAATTATTCTACCTGACTAGTAATCTGAGAAATCATATACTAAAACAATAATTAGGCAGCATTTTTGTCTATTAAATTAGCAGTTTTTATTAATGAAAATTCACAATGTTGAAATATAAATTCATGACCATCAAAGGTGATGGTATAATTGGCATATGTAGCAAGAACTTTTTAAAGTTTCTATGCTTTAATGCTATATTCTCACTTTTGGAAATCTATCCTAACAAAATATCCCTAAGTGCAGAAAGCGGGTTTTTCACAAAATATATTGGTTACACAATTATTTAGAGAAATCATATTAAAAATACTAGGATATAATATATAAAAGTAAGGAATAGTAAACTCAAGTATGGTCCATTTATTTAATGGAATATTATGTGGAATAATCTATATAAAAGGAATATTGTGTGACTTTTAAAGAACCTACTATAAAATGAAACATGCATATAATGTTAAAAAATAAACAATAAGGACACATGATTGAAACTAACTTGAAAAGCACCTCTGCCTTGAAGGAAATGTGCTCAAATTAATAGTGACTTATTTTTGTTTTTACTTTCTAAATTTCTTTATTATGGAGATCTTGTTTAGCTGATGTGCAACTTTCAAAATGAAGAAAATGAAACTGACAATTTACATAAAACAAAGCTTGTCACAGACCTCACTGTTGGTTTACTATGCATTATCTGGGAATTTATCTAAGCTCTACACAGTAATGCCAATGAACATGTCTTGAGTGCTTATCATGTTCTAGGCACTGTGCTAAGTGCTTTAGTGGTTTTATCTGATTTTCACAACTTTTTGGAGTAAGTACCATTTTTGCCTCCCATTACAAGTGAGAGAAATGAGACTTTCATTAACAAGATAATTAAGCCATACAGTTTGTGGGTGCTGTGCCAAGATTTGAAATTGAATTTGATAACCAAATACAGTTACTTAATTTCCATGTTATATTGCTTCCTTTTTAACATCTGCCATTTATTTCCTCAGCCTGTGCAAATCCTGTTTTCTCTCTGCTGTGTGCCTTATAAGATGAATGTATTTGTGTTGAGACATAACCCTGCCCTCATGAGTAACAAATCCAGAATACTGTTCAGGTTTTATAGCCACCTTTCATGTTCCACAGCCTGCTTCTTCCCAGATTAAGGAAGAATATTTTTGTCTATTTATCTCTTATATATTCTCAATCATATTTCCCTTTTTTAAGTATATTCTGTACCTGTCAAATATTTTGAATGTCTGGTTTTTAATTCAGGTATAAGATATAATAAAATTTTATTTTAAATTTTGCTAAGTGTTATACATACTGCTTTTATACTTATAGAATCCTATAAACTCAGATTTGAAGATACAGGAGATTCCCTAGTCTACTTTCCCACCCCAGGTACTGTTTGCACAACTGTAAAGATGCTGAATGCATCAAGGTGGGATATTTCCATTGTATGGTTGAAATCAGATTTCATGAGAAGCTGAAATCTGACTTCAATCATTGGGTTCCCTTAGAAGCTTCACTGAACAAATCTTGGGTGGGGGACTTGGGTGGATAAACTATGGGGGAGACTCCAACCTGTGGGCTCTTTCTTAGGAGAAGGAACCTCAGACACTTAACCTCTCTCCTGCAGAAGGGCCTTCGTAGTATATGTATCTGTAAGCATCCAATTGTGATTCCCTGCTCAAAGGTAGTAAAGTGGCCTCCAAAGTCATGCAGCTAATCAACGCAGATAGAATAGGCTGAATGAAAGAGAGAGGATGGAGGAAATGGGTGACTTCCCTAAAGAAACAAAGAGATGTCCATGCTCTATAAAAGTAGAGATTCAGGTATCAGGACTTACCCCAAATAATTTTTATTTTTTTATTAGATTGAGCCTCAGTAAGTCTCTCCCTATAACCTCCATCCTCTTCTATCTTCCTGTGCATTACTCAACCTTAAATCATACCCTCCTGCCTACCCCCATATGCCTAAGAGCATAGCCAGATTGACAGTTTAATAAAGCATGTATGTTTTGCTTTTAAATCTCTCACAGTATCCCAGTGCAGCCCAACTTATTCATATTCTATTGCCATCTCCCCCACCCTTCCCTCTGCCCTAAGATTTTCATTTTTTTCTTTTAAACACTGCTTTCGTTTTTTTAAGTTTTTATTTAAATTCCAGTTAGTTAACATACAGTGTAATATCAGTTTCACGCATACAATACAGTGATTCAGCACTTCCATACAACACCCAGTGCTCACCGCAAGTGCCCTCCTTAGTCCCCATCACCTGTTTCACCCATTCCCCCACCCACCTCTCCTCTGGTAACCATTAGTTTGTTCTCTACACTTAAGAGTCTGTTTCTTGGCTTGTCTCTCCCTCTTCCTTTGCTCATTTTTTTGTTTCTTAAATTCCACATATGAGTGAAATCATATGGTATTTGTCTTTCTCTGACTGACTTATGCTAAGCGAAATAAGATTTTCATTTTTTAAAAGTAGTTCAGGGACACCTAGGTGGCTAGATCAGTGAAGCATCCGACTCTTGGTTTCAGCTCAGGTCATGATCTCGGGGTCCTGGGATCAAGCCCAGCATCTAGTCTGCTTGTCCCTCTCCCTCCCCCTCTGTTCCTCCTCTCTCTCTCTCTTTCTCTCATAAATAAATACTTTTTAAAAAGTAGTTCAAAGACTTGTTTGCCAATATTCATAGCAACACTATATTCGCAATAGCCAAAAAAGTGGAAATGACCCAAGTGTTCATCGACAGAGAAATAGATAAACAAAAGACGGTATATACATACAATAGAATATTATTCAGACATAAAAAGGAATAAAATTTAGATACATTTGACAATATAGATAAACCCTGAGAATATTATGCTAAGTGAAATAAGCTAAAGGACAAATATTGTGTGATTCCATTTATATGAAAGATGTAGGACAGGCAAATTCATAGAGATAGAAAGTAGGATAGAGGTTACCAGGGGCTGGGGCGGGAGAGGATGAGGTGTTTTTAATGAGTACATAGTTTCAATTTGGACTGACCAGAAAGTTCCAGACATGGATAGTGGTGATGGTTGCACAACAATGTACAACTAATTTAATGCTACAAAATTGCATTTTAAGAATTTAAAAAATTCTTAAAATGGTAAATTTCATGTTATATTTATTTTACCACAATAAATAATCATGAAAGAAAAAAGGTAAAATTTTCATTATCATCATCAATTTTTTATCAAGAACATGTTGAGGAGCAGCTGGGGGGCTCACTCAATTAAGCATCCGACTCTTGGTTTCAGCTCAGGTCATGATCTCAAGGCTGTGAGATAGAGCCCCATGTTGGGCTCAGCACTCAGCACAGTCTGCTTAAGATTCTTCCCTCTTCCTTTTCCCTCCCCCTCTGCTCCTCTCCCAGCTCAAACTGTAAATAAATAAATAAATAAATAAATAAACTTAAAAAAAAAAAAGAACATGTTGAAATGATTATATTTTGGATATATTGGGTTTAAGAAAATACCCTTGTATAAAAGTACCCAAAGAGGACAATATTTAATCTCCTGTATTAAGGGAAGGAAAGAGCCCTAGAATGGGATTTATGAGCTCTGAGCTATAGTTCCTATTCTACCTCTAGGTGGATGACCTTTTCTAATGAACATAAATCTCTCTGAATTAACTCTATAAAACATGGTGATTAAATTAGATAATCTCTAAATCCCATCCTATTTTGAATATTATGTGCTCTGAACACTGAGAAGCCTTGAACAATTCCAAAGGGCCTGCAAAGCTGGAACCCTGCAGGGACTCCTGGAAACAGCCTTCTGCCTCACAAATCAAAGCCAAGTCCCTTCCCTGAGGCCACACCTGCTATTTGCCCAAACAGTATTTATCAACTCGATCTCCTACCCCTGATTCTGCCATTAAAGGCTCTTCTAAAACTCAAAACTGCTCTCAAAGATGGGGATTTTCCACCCCAGAAAATATGCACAAACTCTCTAAAAGGAAGCTCAATCCAATAGGAAGAGCAAACAGTTCTGACTCATCAAGCCAATTCACCCTCTGTGAGGCTTGTTTTCCTCCTCTGTTTATTAGGGATGATAACCATATCTACCCCTCAGGGTTTTGTGAGAATTATGTGCAACAATCCACACATAATGCTTAGCACAGAATTTAGTACATAGTACGAACTCAATAAATATTCATTATTACCATGGAGGAGGTGGCGGGTGACAATCCCTGCCTCACAGTGATATTGAGGGGATAGAGATGTGAGTTTCTGCCTGTCGCAAGCAAGCCACAGATTTTTCTTAAACACTCATCTACTTAGTCATTAGCCTGGAAGCTTGGAGTTTAAGAACTGGGTCTCTCTCTCTCTCACCTATACCAGGACTAAGTGTAGTGAATGGGGGAAGTAAGATTCAACTGGGATTCAAATGGGATTGAAATGATTTATCTTATGCACAAAAGGAGGAAAAACAACAGAAGGCCATAGTTTTCAAAGTTGTCCCAGGAAAATGTGATTGCTTTCTAGAAGGTGGCAAACTAAAGGGGGTGTTCTGGCCATTGCTTATTCCTTGTTCACGTGGACACAGTCCTGGGAGAGTGTTTGCCTTTTGGTTCCCATTGATCTAGAAGGGCTTACAGGAAGAGGCCCTCTGGGAACTTGGGGAGGTGAGTCAGTTCATACAGGTGGTCCCAGGCAGCCCCTGCCGTGAGAGGCCTCTGGGTCTTAAGCAAGTACTCACTGAAGTGAGAGTATCTTTCCCAGTGAACAAGGATCTCCAGGGACTGAAGATCATAAAAACACTGCCCTGTTCCCAGTCATGTTTATGTTGGCCTGGTCAGTGGAGGGCACTAGTTTAGGTAGCCAATTCCCCTTGAGAGCCAGAGTCTGAGGTTGCCTGATAAGCAGGACAGCTCCCATCCCCAGCAATTTCATTTAGCCCCCATCTCTGAGCAGCAAATCATTTACTCCAGATTAGAGTGACAAGAAATAAGGACAGAACATAAATTTATTTGTTTCTGGGGACAGACATTTCCCCAAGCTTTTTTTGTTATTAGAAGAAAAGATTTACTGTCAATAAGTATTTACAACCAGAGATTACCAGCATCACATATCTGAGATTCTTTCCGATGGTGGTCACCACCAATTCTCCCAGCCCATGTGAAAATTCATGCCCAATGTCCATTTTTTATATCATTCAAAGTTAAATATTCAAGAATCATTTATAATGTTCTGGGCCCTGTAAAAGGTGAAAGGAATACAAAAATAAACAATAGTGGATATTACAGTGGGTGTCAGATATTATCCAAAAACAAGAGATAACAAGTGTTGACAAAGATGTGGAGAAAAAGAAACACTTGTACATTTTTGGTGGGAACATCAACTAGTACAGTCACTATGAAAAACAGAATGAAAATAATTAAAAATTATTTTTAATAATATGCTATATATGATTCAGCAATTCCACTTCTGTCTGGATATATATCCAAAGGAAAAGACATCATTATCTCAAGGAAATACCTGTACTCCCATATTCATTGCAATATCATTCCCTATAGCTAAGATACAGAAACAAGAAAAGGCATGGAATATTCAGCCTTAAAAAAGAAGGAAATCCTGCCATTCGCAACAAGATGGAGGGATCTAAAGGCCATGATGCTACATGAAATATGCAAGACAGAGAAAGATAAATACTGCATAGTACCACTTATATGTTTGATCAAGAAGAAAATAAGTCAAATTCATAGAAACAGAAAGCAGAATGGTTGTTGCCAGAGGCTGTGGATGGGGAAATAGGGAAGTTGGTAAAAGAATATAGACTTTCAGTTATATAAGAAGAATAAATGTTGAGGATCTAAGTATAACATGGTGACTACAGTTGATAATACTATATTGGATAATTAAAATTTGCTGAGAGAATAGAACTTAAATGTTCTCAGAAAGAAAGAAAAGAAGGAAGAAAAAAGGAAAGAAAGAAGAAAAAGAAAGAAAGAAAGAAAGAAAGAAAGAAAGAGAAAGAAAGAAAGAAAGAAAGAAAGAAAGAAAGAAAGAAAGAAAGAAAGAAAGAGAAAGAAAGAAAGAAAAAGACTAAATATGTGAGGTGATGGATGTGTTAATAAACTCAATGGTGGGAATCCTTTTACAGTATATACCAATCATCACACTGTAGCCTTTAAATATATTACAAATGAATTTGTTAATTGTACCTCAATACATATATAAACTAACTCAAAATTGACCACTGACTTGCATGTAAAAAAAAAAAATAATGTAAGCATAAATCTAAAACTTTTGGAAAAACTTAGGAGAAAATCTTCAGGATAGAGGGCAAAGTGTTCTTAGTCTTGTCACCAAAAGTATGATTCTTTTAAGGAAATATTGGTAGATTAAGATTTATTAAAATTAAAAACTGCTTGTGTGTCAAAGACTCAGTTAAGAGGATGAAAAAACAATCTACAGAGTGGGAGAATATATTTCCAAATTACATATCTAAGAAAGGCCGAGTATCTAGAACAGATAAAGAACTCTGAAAACTCAACTAGAAAAAAATCTAATTAGAAATAGGCAAAAGACATGGAAAGACATTTTATGGAAAAAGAAACAGATGCAAATAAACACATAAAAAGTTCAAAGTTATTAGCTAGGAGGAAATAAAAATTAAAAGGACAGCGAAGTATCACTACACAACAGAATGGCTTAAAAAAAAAAAGGTGAAAACATCAAATGCTAGCAAGGATATGGGGAAATTGGATCATTCATACAGTGCTGGTTGAATGTAAAATGGTATAGCCAGCCACTCTGGAAAACATTTTGGCAGTTTCTAAAAATACTAAACATGCAACTAACATATGGCTGAGCATTTGTACTCCCAGGCATTCATCCCAGAGAAATGAAGAGTTATGTTCACCAAAAGCTTTCACACAAATGTTTATAGCAGCTTTATGCATAATAGCCCAAAACTGGAAACACAGATGTTCTTCAGCAGGAGAATGGTTAAACAAACTGTGGTACAACCATACCCTGTAAATACTACTCAGCACTTAAAAGGAATGAACTCTTCACACACAGAATAAGCTGGACAAATCTCCAGAGAATGATGCAGTGGGAAAAAAAAACCCCAAACAATCTCAAAAGATTACATATTGTATGATTTCATTTATATGACATTCTTGAATGACAAAATTATAGAGCTATAGAACACATTAGTGATTGCCAGAGACTAAACGGGGGATGGGAGGGAGAAAAGTGGATGGGGCTATAAAAGGACAACATGAGGGATCCTCGTGGCTCTGGAAGTGTTCCGCATCTTCGCTGTAGCAATGTTGATATCTTTATTTTAATACTGCATTATTGTTTTGCAAGATGCTACCATTGGAGGAACTGGGTGAAGGGTACACGGGATCTCTATATTAAATATTGCAACTGCATGTGAATCTACAAAATCTCAAAATAAAAAGCATGAAAAAATATCTTAAAGGGTCAATAAAGTTGGAAGATGCTGTTGGAGTAGGAGGACTCTAGATGAACCCCATCCCACTAACACAAGTAGATAACTATCAAATCATTCTAAATACCGCAGGAATGAACCTGAAGACTGGCAGAACAAACTCCACAACTAAAGGTGGAGAAGAGGCAACACTGAAGAAGGTAGGAAGTGCAGAGACATGGTCTGGGGAGAAACAGATCGTGGCTGCTGCAGTGGGGAGAGAGCCAGGGTCACAGAGAAGGGTGAGAGACAGACCAGCGCACAGTGCAGCACACGGGGAAAATGAAGCCCCATAGCAGTTGGCTTGGAAAGTGAGAGAGGGGCTGAATTTCATGAGTTCCTGCAACCAGTGGGGCTTAAAGCCTGAAGTTTTAAAGGTCAGCATGTTTGGCTTGGGAAGAGCCTGGAGGGTACTGGGGGGGTGCTCTTAGAGAAGAGGCACACAGCCCACAGACATACAGCATGGAAACAGCGATCTCAAGAGCGCCGGTGGCACACAGTGGGGAGGTTATTTGCTCTTCTCAGAGCATGTCCCAGAGAGACAGCAATCAAGGGGAGACCCCTGCTAGAACAAAGGAACTGGTCAGCACCATTTCCCTCCCCCACCCCTCAGCATAAGCACTAGCCACCAGTGGGAACCAGCACAGTGCTGACACCCAACACTTGCTTCCACCAAGCCCCGCCCCCTCACTCGGCCAGAACTACCCTTCCCGGTCACACTTGCCTCAGTTCCAGAAGGGGGGGCCACTTTCCCCAGAAGACCTGCCCAAACCCCTATTCACACCTTGTCTTCTGACAAGAGAGTTTTGCAGAGCTGTGGTTCCTGTGGCTGTGGCAACAGGCCTCATTTCACAAACAGACAAGAACACACCTAGTTAAAATGCACCACATTCAGGCCAGGGACCAAACACTGCCCACAACAGGCAAGGAGGGCTCTGCAGATGACTGGCCTGCAGGACTGAGGGGCCAGGACACACCAGCAGAGCACATGCCACGCACACTGGAGACACTCCCAGGAGTGCCAGGCTCTGGGGAATAGGGGACACTGCACTGCGGGGCACTCCAGGACCTCTTCTTCAGGATAGAAGCTCTATCAAGAAGACCAAACAGTTGTAAATATTTATGCACCCAGCACGGGAATACCCTGATACAGAAAACAGTTAATAATAAACATAAAGGAGCTAATCAATAAGAATACAACAGTAGGGGACTTTAACACTCCACTTACATCAGTGGACAACAAAAATCAATGAGGAAACAAAATGGCTTTAAATGACACACTGGAACAGTTGGATTTGACAAATATATTCAGAACCCTCCACCCTAAAACAGAAGAATACACATTCTTTTCAAGTACATACAGAACATTTTCCAGAAGAGATCACATATTAGTCCACAAAACAAGCCTCAACAAATTAAAGATTAAAATCATACCATACATCTTTTCTGAACATAGTGCTATGAAAGTAGAAGTCAACCACAAGAAAAAGTCTGGAAAGACCACAAATACATGCAGGTTAAATAACATGCTACTAAACAATGAATGCATAACCAGGAAATAAATTAAAAAGTACATACAAACAAATGAAAATGAAAACATGATGGTCCAAAATCTTTGGGATACAGGAAAAGTGATTCTAAGACGGAAGTTTATAGCAATACAGGCCTACCTCAAGAAGCAAAAAAAATATCAAGTAAACAACCTAACCTTACACGTAAAGAATCTAGAAAAAGAAAATTAAACAAAACCTTAACCCAGCAGAAGGAAATAATAAAGATTAGAGAAGAAATAAATGATAATACAAACAACAAAACAAAACAAAACAAAACAAAACAGTAGAACAGATCAATGAAACCAGGAGCTGATTCTTTGAAAAAGTCAGTAAAATTGATAAACCTCCAGCCAGACTTAGCAAGAAAAAAAGAAAAGGACTCAAATAAATAAAATCACAAATGAGAGAGAAGAAATAACAACTAACACCACAGAAATACAAACAACTATAAGAGAATATTATGAAAAACCATATGTCAACAAATTGCACAACCTAGAAAAAAATGGATAAATTCCTAGAAACATAAACTACCAAAACAGAAACAGGAAGAAATAAAAAATGTGAACAAATAACCAGTAAAGAAACTGAATCAGTAATCAAAAAAAAGTCCAAGACCAGACGGCTTCACAGGTGAATTCTACCAAACATTTAAAGAAGAGTTAATACCTATTCTTCTCAAACTTTTCCAAAAACAGAAATGGATGGAAAACTTCCAAATTCATTCTATGAAGTCAGCACTACCCTGATATCAAAACCAGATAAAGACTCCACTAAAAAAGAACTACAGGCCAATATCCCTGATGAACACAAATGCAAAAATCTTCAACAAAATAAAGGCAAACTGAATTCAACAATACATTTAAAAAAATCACTCACCACAATCAAGTGGGATTTATTCCTGTGTTGCAGAGTGGTTCAGTATTTGTAAATCAACCAACATGATACACCACATCAATAAGAGAAAGGATAAGAACCATATGATCATTTCAACAGATGCAGAAAAAGCATTTGGCAAAGTACAACTTCCATTCATGATAAAAACCCTCAACAAAGTAGGTTTAGAGGGAACATACCTCAACATAATAAAGGCCATATGTGGAAAAACCCACAGCTAACATCATCCACAATAGAGAAAAACTGAGAGCTTTTCCCCTAAGGTCAGGAATAAGGCAAGGATGTCCACTCTCAGCACTTCGATTTAACATAGTACAAGAAGTCCTAGCCATAGCAATCAGACAAAAAAAAAAAAAAGAGAGAGAGAGAGATCCAAATCAATAAGGAAGAAGTAAAACTTTCACTAATTGCAGATGACATGATACTCTATACAGAAAACCCTAAAGACTCCACCCAAAAACTGCTAGAACTGATAAACTAATTTAGTAGAGTTGCAGGATACAAAATCAATGTAAAGAAATCTGTTGCATTTCTTTTTTTATCATAAAATTTATTTTTTAAAATTTAAATTCAATTACTTAACAAATAATGTATTATTTGTTTCAGGAGTACAGGTCTGTGATTCATCAGTCTTATATAATACCCAATGTTCATTATGATTCTGTTGCATATCTATACACCAATAATGAAGCAGCAGAAAGTGAAATTAAGAAAACAATCCCATTTACAATGGCACCCAAAATAATAAGATACCTAGAAATAAACCTAAACAAAGAGGTAAAAGACCTGTACTCTGAAAACTATAAAACACTGATGAAAGAAACTGAAGATGACAGAAAGACAATCCATGCTCGTGGATTAGAAGACCAAATATTGTTAAAGTATCTATACTACCCAAAGCAATCTATACATTTACTGCAATCATTATCCCAAAATACCATCAGCATTTTTCACAGAACTAGAACAAAACAACTCTAAAATTTGTGTAGAATCACAGAAAACCCCAAATAGCTAAAGAAATCTTAAAAAAGAAAAGCAAAGCTGGAGGCATCACAATTCCAGACTTCAAATTACATTACAAAGCTGTAGTAATCAAAACAGTATGATACTAGTGCAAAACCAGGCACACAGATCAATGGAACAGAATAGAAAACCCAGAAATAAACCCACAACTATATGGTCAATTAATCTTTGACAAAGCAGGAAAGAATATCCAATGGGAAAAGGACAGTTTCTTCAACAAATGGTGTTGGGAAAACTAGACAGTAACATGCAAGAGAATGAAACTGGATCATTTTCTTACACCATACACAAAAATAAATTCAAAATGGATTAAAGACCTAAATATAAGACCTGAAAACATAAAAATCCTAGAAGAGAGCATAGACAGTAATTTCTCTGACACTGGCCATAGCAAATTTTTTCTACATAGGTCTCCTGAGGCAAGGGAAACAAAAGCAAAAGTAACTATTGAGGCTTCATCAAAATAAAAAGTTTCTGCACAGTGAAGGAAACAATCAAGAAAACTAAAAGACAACCTACAGAATGGGAGAATTTGCAAATGACACATCTGATAAAGGGTTAGTATCCAAAATATATAAAGAACTTATAAAACTCAACACCCCAAAACCAAATAATCCAATTAAAAAATAAGCAGAAGACATAAGCAGACATTTCTCCATCCAGATGGCCAACAGACACATAAAAAGATGCTCATCATCACTCATCATCAGGGAAATGCAAATCAAAACTGCAATATCACCTCACACCTGCGAGAATGCCTGAAAGGAAACAACAGGTATTGGTGAGGATGTAGAGAAAAAGGAACCCTCTTGCCCTGTTGGTGAGAATGCAAACTGGTGCAGCCACTGTGGAAAATAGTATGGAGGTTCCTCAAAAAGTTTAAAAGTAGAGCTACCCTATGATCTAACAATCACACTACTGGGTATTTACCCAAAGAATACAAAAACACTAACTCAAAGGGATACATGCACCCGATGTTTATAGCAGCATTATTTATAATAGCAAAGATATGGAAGCAGCCCAAGTGTCCGTTGATTGATTAATAGATAAAGAAGATGTGGTATATATATATTATATATAATATATACTCAGCATAAAAAAAAAAATGATATCTTGCCATTTGCAACAACATAGAAGGAACCTGAGAATATAATGCTAAGCAAAATAAGTCCGAGAAAGAGAAGTACCATACGATTTCACTCCTATGTGGAATTTAAGAAACAAAACAAATAGGCAAAGGAAAGAGAGAGATAAATCAAGAACAGACTTAATTACAGAGAACAAACTGATAACCTGATGGCTACCAGAGAAGAGGTGGGTGGGATGGGTGAAGTAGGTGACATGGACTAAGGAGTGCAGTTTTTGTGATGAGCACCGGATGATGTATGGAATTGTTGAGTCACTATATTGTACACCTGAAACTAATATAACACTGTATGTTAAGTACCTGAAATTAAAATAAAAACAGTAAAAAACTAAATAAATAAATAAATAATAAAAATATCTTAAAGAGTTTTAGGTTACATGCTGTGTCATTCAGAATTTTTTTTTTGGGGGGGGGCCGTACGTGATGGGCACCCAACGAAGTGGTTAGAGGATGGAGAGGGGGCTGACATGAAGCACCATGTGCCATTAAATGGTCTCCCTGCCAGGATGTAGCTGTTGGAGTGGAAGTGGGTAAGACAGCAGATGGGTTGAGCAAGAACCTTAAGAGAAGGCACACTTGATGGCCTCCATTTCTCATGAGAAGTCAGGAGCAATGTCAAATTAGCTGCTAGGAGAAGATTTTGGCAGGTTGAGTAAACAGCTTGAGAAGAATGGCGACAATTTAAAAACCGAAAGAAATTACGGAGTGATGCAAAAGTCTCAGCTCAGTCAATGACCACAAATTCATTTTGATAAAGATTTCAAAGGTGTGTGATTTTTTTTCCCCTAAGTTTATCCATTATCTCAGGGGAAGAAAGGTAGACAGGCTGGGCCCAGTTCAGCTGGGAGAGTGCAGCCAAAATCAAAGAGGAGAAAAGTCAAGGTATCCCTAGAAAGCAGCTCCAGGTGAATGACCACAGTCAGATTGAGGAAGGAGCTGAGGCGAATTTGTGGCAGAACTCTCCAGAAAGTAAGAAAGAATGGAGACAGAGCTTGTGTGTGGTGAGGAAAACAGAGGAAGAATCCAAACCCTTGTCTGCCTGGCTCTGTAGTACATGTTCTTTCCACTGTCCAAGTTCCCTCCTTTTTGAACTTTAATTCAGCAGGTCAGCCCCAGGCTGAGTGTGGGAAGAATCTGTGCCAGCCCTAGGCTGGAGCTGCAAGCCCAAAGTCCTGGTGTCTGTCCTAGAATAAGTGCTGAGAGTTTGGAACAGGTCTGTGGCCCTTCAGAAGTCCACTCCCTCTCCTCTAGGATGCCTTCCCTGATTCCCTCAGGCTGGGTTACGCCACAACTTTTGACTCCATATCTCTACCCTCTAGAAAGACTAAGAGTTTCTGCAGGACTGATCCTGGGGCCTGGTCAACAGGAGGCTTCAGGAATATCGTCTTGGAAGGATCTCAAATGCAGATGGGTTATTGAAGCTGATAGTCTCTGAATATAACCATTTCAACGTGGTGGGATATTGTAGAATCCATGATTCAATCTCTCCCTTGTCCCCTTACTGTTTAGTTCCACCAAATGCTTCCCCTGATTCCAAAGCTAACCTTAACTTTTCCATTCCCCAGGGATCTGAGCAGAGTGACTCCTCAGCGGTCCAAGCCGGGCCTCCCTTGGAGATAGGCACTGCTGCCAAGATGTCCCTGTGTAGTGAGATAAAATTCAATCCCTCTGCCACAAAGATATCCTGGGCTCTTGCAGGATGTGGAGTGGTAGAGCAGCCTGGAACAACAGTCAGGGTGAGTAACCTGGGGCCCCAACACATCCCCTTCTCCACTTCCCAGATGGGTGGCCGCCAGCACCTTAGCCTCAGATGGAGATAACAGTGGGAAGGGTCTGCAAGTAACACAGAAGAAAGAGAAGTAATAAGTCTTGGACCATGAGAGATACTAGTCCCATCTCCTGCTTGGAGAAGATGGCCTGAAGGAGGCTGTCTATCTGAGGTTCAGGGAGTTTAAAGCTCAGACCACATTCCGGGAGAGATGTCCCTCATCATCTCTCCAGAAAGTGAATGAGAAAATGTGTCAAGTTCTCTTCCCATCTGGCTTTCTGAGGTCATCTGAGCTCTGGTTCAGCATCTCAGCTGTCCTTCTCCTTGTCTGGACTGGCATTTCTCCACAGGCATTCTCTGTCACACTGGTCTGGCTTCCCATAGTGGCCCTATGGTGGTACAGAGTAATTCTGATTACCAAGACTCTGTGAACCAAGTGGTGAAAAACAGCTGGGAAGTCTCACTTTTCCTCAGTTCCCTTGTTTTCAATATTGTCCATCTTTCATTTCTGTCTGGCATCTCTGAGTCTAGAACCTTGCTGGGAGAATTTTTCCAGAAAGTAACCGGTCTTCTGCAAAAATGCAAGGGACAGGAGAAGGAATCATATAGCTGTTCCCTAGAAAATCATCCTGTTTTCAATCCCATTCCTTACTCTTGCCTTTATCAACTCCAACTCCTTAGTTCTTTTGATGTGGATATGTGGCATAACCTCCTCTCTACGAACTTAATCTTCTATTTCTGCCAGTTTCTTTCCACTCTTCCTATTGTTGATATACCTTATATCCCATCCTGTTCTTCTGCCACTGTCAGATATATTTTTTAATTTTTACTATCATTTAAATGATATTTTGGAGAGAGTAAAGATTTGTGTGCAATTCACCATGTTTAATTAGAAAACTTTTCCCATTAAATGTTGTCACTTTTCATAGAGTAAAACTGTTGATTTATTAATATTTTATTATGAAAAATAATAAAATCGTCCCTCAAAATTAGAGAGGAGACAAACTTGATCTCTATATAACCCATCCCTAGCTACCAAAATCATCAGCTCATAGCCACTCTTGGCATCTTGGCACTACACAATTCCTACCATAGGTGGCCCCCACTCCCCCAATTATTTTTAAGTCAATATAATGTCCTTCCTTATTTTACAAATATTTTCAAATCTTAAAACACAGTCATAGTATTATAATCACACCAAAATAAAAGATCATCATCAAGAATTCAACCAGGATTTATATTTCCCCAATTATCCCATAAAAGTATTTCTGGATGTTGGACTATTTTTCTCATGTTATTTTCTTTGGCTTACCATTTTGATATTCACTTTTTTTATTATCAACTCATTTTTATACCCTAATATCAAAAATTTTAATTTGGTTCATGATTTCTTTCATTTATTTATTTATAAAATTTTTATCCAGAATTTTCTTCTCCTTCCTTAATAATTCCTTATCTCAAAGAGTATTTTTACATATCTTTAACATGTTTGATCCCTTTTAATTTTTATATAATATGTCTGCACAAATTCTATGTTGGAATTTTTCTGTTACTCATCCTCCAATGGGATGAGCTCTACCAGGGATTAATTTTTGTTCAAAATAGTGTTTGAGAGAGAAGAAATGGAGGATGACAGAACTGACACTGTCAAAACTATATTTATTATGAATACAAAAGTTCATTGTATTCTCCTTTAAAATATTCTACTAGAATATATGCAATCTTTTTTAGAGAGCCAATGCTGTCACCTCCCCCAAAGGAAAAAAAAAAAGTCATTCTTACCTTCAGAGTGAGTTTATCACATTGGCTAGATACGGCAAAACTGTACACCCAGCATTCATAGTAAAACCCCTTTTAGCTCTCGGATTTACTTTTGGTGTTTTTCTTAAATCTTTGTCAAAAGATATTTCAGTGGGGCACCTGGGTGGCTCAGCTGTTAAGTGTCTGCCTTTGGCTTGGGTCATGATCCCAGGGTCCTGAGATCAAGCCCCACATTGGGCTCCCTGCTCTGCGGAGAGCCTGCTTCTCCCTCTCCCACTCCCCCTGCTTGTGTTCCCTCCTTCGCTGTCTCTCTCTCTGTCAAATAAAATCTTTAAAAATAGATATATATATATATATATATTCCAGTGACTGTTCCCTTATGTTGTTTTTGTTGACCTATCTTTAGAGAGTTTTTTGTTTATTTACTTATCTGTTTCTTTGGAAATTTAAAGGTGAATCCAAGTAAAGAAAGATAACAAGCCCATGCCATCAACCCTTCAGGCTTCCATCATATGTTTGCAATTTACTTCCATGAGACCACTGCTTCTTGTTTAAAATAAAGCATTTTTTATTAGGCTTCTTAGGACCTTCTCACATTCTTAAAGAAAGCACTGCTTTCTTCAATATATGAAGAAATCAGTGTTTTATACTATAAAATGACACTGTTGTAGTCAATAGATTTAAATTATAGTTATTCTCTAGTTGACTTTTAGATGGAGTACATTTTTAAATCCCTTTACATTTCGTATTTGCTAATATGTAGTAACGCATGTCACCTAATATCAGAGCTGGTATATTTTCCAATGATTTTATCCTTATTTTTCTTCCCTGACTGAAGAGGCCAGATCTTTCTGGAGACCTCAACTGCTTTCCAAAGATGCTCCCTTCCCAGTCCTATGTCAACATCTCCTTCTTCCAGCCACATGCCTTCCTGATGATTGGCATCCCAGGGCTGGAGGCTGTTCATGGATGGATCTCCATCCCCTTCTCCTCCATGTACACTGTGGCCCTCACTGGAAACTGCCTGATCCTCTTGGCTGTGGGGAGAACTCCCAGCCTGCACCAACCCATGTACTACTTTCTGTCCATGCTGGCCCTCACCGATGTGGGCCTCACCCTGTCCACACTGCCCACCACCCTAGCTGTGCTCTGGTTTGACCATCGGCTCATAGGTTTCAATGCCTGCCTGGTCCAGATGTTCTTCCTCCACTCCTTCTCTGTGGTGGAGTCGTCGGTGCTCCTGGCCATGTCATTTGACCGCTTTGTGGCCATCTCCAACCCTCTTCACTGTGCAGCTATCCTCACCAATAATGTCATCATTAGGATTGGCCTGGCCATTGTGGCCCGTGCTACCCTTTCTCTCTTCCCAGTGCTCTTCCTGCTTAAACGTCTGAACTTCTGCCCTAACAAGATCCTCTTGTCCCACTCATTCTGTTTCCATCCTGATGTGATGAGAAGAGCCTGTGCTGACATCACCATAAACATCCTCTATGGGCTTTATGTGGTATTGTCCACTGGTGGCATAGATTCTCTGCTCATTGTCCTCTCGTATGCTCTCATCCTACACACAGTGCTAGGACTGGCATCTCACAGTGCTAGGACTGTGTTGAACGCATCCGAGCCTTCAACCCATGTGTCTCCCATATCCTGGCTGTCTTTGTCTTCTTCATCCCAGGCATTACCATGTCCATGATACACCATTTTGGGAGGCACCTACCCCCCATTGTCATGCCCTAGTTGCCTATACATACCTGGTGGTGCCCCCTGTGCTCAACCCCATCATCAATAGTGTGAAATCCAAGCCCATCAGGGAGGCCATGATTAGGATGCTAAAGAGGAAAGACCAAGGCTGATGAAACTATGAAATATAACAGGGTCTGGGTACCATAAAAGAAACTTCCTGTTCCTTGCAGGAAACTGCTACCCTCAGCAAGCCCTGAAAACTCCTAGCCAAGGCTAGTGGGAAGACCATCAGGATTATTCATGTTGCAAATTTACAGTCACCATTTACTTTGTACTGGAAACAGTGCTGAGGATTAGACTGAAAAATATATTAAACATGATCCTTTCTCTCCACAAACACAATCTTGTATCAGGACAAAGGCAGGTAAATACAGAACCAGAATACAAGTACCATAATAAAGTTCTGTGCAAGAGATTACTAGAGGAACTGCAAATTAGTAGTTGCCAGAGTTTGCCTGGGAAGATCAGACAAACCTCAACAAAGGAAAGAA
Source organism: Callorhinus ursinus (assembly GCF_003265705.2). Lineage (NCBI taxonomy): Eukaryota > Metazoa > Chordata > Mammalia > Carnivora > Otariidae > Callorhinus > Callorhinus ursinus. The sequence goes on from NW_027397097.1 coordinate 1,088,976, forward strand.
TGCTTTTAATTTCATCTTGAAAAATGTATAGTGTTTTTCTAGGCAAAGTAGGAATTCAGTAAGAAAGAGAAAAACCTAGGAAGAAAGAGCAACATGAAAAAAAAAGACTCCATGTTTCGAAGAAGTAAATGTGTTTGTGAAAAGATAAGCATTCCTGAACTTCTTTACCCCGCTACCACTTGTTATGTCTATACAAGGGTGACTGTGGCATAGAGTTTGAAGAGGGAGTGGTACAGGATGAAGCCAGAAAGGTTGTACAAATTGTACAGAACTGTACAGAACTACACATACTATACTGAGTAGATTGGTTTGTCCAAAAACGTATGAATCATTTATTAAATATTTTTTACTATAAAATAAGTTAGGAGTATGAATTGCAGGTTAGAAGTGTGTTGACATATAAGCCAGACTGGAGCCAAAAAGACTATCAGCTTAAGCTCTTATCTGGTCTCAGGGTCTTCTCATACACCATTTACTCTGCCTGTAATGTTCTCATCTCCCCCCGTCCCCCTTATCTATGTATCATTTCTACCTTCGCTTCTCATTAGTCAAGTAGAAGCTTAATTTCTCAGAAAATCCTGTCCAATTTTCTTTTCTACATTATTCACTGGACTGTGCTTGTCTCCTATGCAATATATGTACATGTGCAATAGTCTGTCCCTCGACTAGACTGTAAACCCCAAGCAAGAGTGCCAAAATATACTCAGTTTCTAGTGGTGTCTGTGGAATAATAGCTGCTTAATAATTCTTTTGAATGTATACATGAATTTGAATGGGGAAAAGAGCAATAGATTAATTAAGAGATAATTTGGAAATGTTTACTCCAAGGAGCCTGTGGTCTTTCAGAGAAAACAATACATAAAAATAATTGCAAAGTCTGTGAAAAGGTTTCCAGTTGAGCTTGGATAGCTGACCTGGAGATATGAGAAGTGCAAACCAACAGATTGAACTAAAGTCCCTCACCTAGTGAAGGTTTCCTACTTTTTCACCGTACAGGATCTCCCAGGCCATTTTCCCAGAATTTATGCCCTTCATACCTCAGTGAAATACTCTGGCTCCATAAAGAGTTTTTGTAGGAAAAAAAAAATTACATTACTAAGATGTGTTAATATATTTCTGCTTGAGTATACCTTCTTTTTTTCAAGATTTATCTATTTTAGAGAGAGAATGCACATGAGTGAAGGAGGGGCAGAGGGACAGGGAGATGGAGAGAATCCAAGCAGACTCCCCACTGAACATGAAGCCCAATGAGGGGCTTGACCCCAGGACCTGAGATCATGACCTGAGCTAAAATCACAAGTCAGACATTGAACTGACTGAGCCATCCTTGGGCACCTCAAGTGTACCTTACAGAGTGAAGCTGAAAGGGGTTGTGTGTCTTTCTTCTTAACCACCCCCCTATTTCTCCCAAAAGTATGAGGTTCAATATTACAAGATCTTAGTATATAGTGTCTGCACTGGGTAAGTAGACTCATGGGTTATAGTGGTTAAGAACACAAAATTTAGAGTCAGGAAACAAACCTTACTCAAAATCTGTCAAACCTGTCTCTATACTAATCAGCTATCCAACTTGGGAGCATTTTACATTTTACGTTTTAACAAAAAGTTGTTTTTTTTTTTCTTTAGTGACCCCTATGTGCCAGGAACTCTGCTAGGTAATGAGAATACAAAGGTACCAAAATCAAACGATTTTTTCTTATATTTTATTATAGAATTTCATTGAATTCTCAGAAAGAAAAAAAAAGTCATCTACAAAATACAGAAAATTATTAACATCAGAATTCTCATCAGCAACAAAGGAAGCCAGAGGATAGTATAACTTTAAAATCAAAATCTCCAAATTGACACGAGTAAATAACTACCAAAAATTCTAACTCAAATGACACAGCCTCTGAAAATGCATAATATAATGTTGTGGGGTTTTTTTGTTTGTTTGTTTTTTTTTTTGCTCTATGGCACCCAGGTAGGTCCAATATGCGGGTTTTTTTTTTTTTTTAATGGAAGGAATACACATCAATTAAATATCTCTGACTTCTTCTGTCACCAGCCACAGAAATGTGTCTTCTTTTGAAGGCTCTTGTAATTATCTCAGGCTTATCTGGATATAAACTCCCTATCTTAAACTCAACTGTGCCATCTAACATAACACAATCACAGGAGTGGCATTTTACCATATTCAAAGGTTTTGGGAACTAGACTAAATATGTACCCAAATAAATGTAAATTTGCAATGACATTAAGGACATTTAGGATCCTCCTCCCCTAGTAGACTATAAATTCAATGAAAGAAGAGTCTGAGCCACCTTTGTTCTGCATTGTATTCTCAAGGCAAGGTTTGCACTCATTTTAATAGCACTTAATGTTAATAGCACTAAAAATGTATTCAATGACTGTATTAGTTTTCCATTGCTGCAAAAAAAGTATTTAAAAAATTAGCATCTTAAAACAACATCCATTTATTACTTAACATTCTGCAGGTCAGAGATATGGATGGACTTTGTGAGGTTCTCTAAATGGGGGTCTCATAAGGCCAAAACGAAGGTGTCAGCCACCTGGGTTCTTATCCTGAAGCCTTGGAGAAGAATCTGTTTCCATATTCATTTGGGCTGTTGGCAGAAGCCAGTTCCTTGAGGTTGTGCAACTGTTGTCTATTGGCCTTCCTCAGCTCCTTAAAGCTGCTCACATGACCCCTTTCATCACCAAGCCAGCAACAATGCATCACATCCTTCTCATGCTTTGAATATCTCTGACTTCTGTCACCAGCTAGTTGCAGAAATGTTTCTTCTTCTAAGGACTCATACGGGCTCAAGCCCACCTATCTTAAGGTCAGCTATGCCATATAATAACACAATCCCATAAGTGATATTTCACATATTCAAAGGTTTGGGGAACTAGAACAGGATATTTCCGTGGGGTGTTTAGAATTCTGCCTACCACAGTGACTAAATAAATGGATTAATTAATGGATGTTTCTATGAACGTACACAATCAGGATACCTGACCTGTTCAAAGGATTAGGAATGGCTTTTCTCAAAAAATGATAATTAGGATGTCCAAATTTTGAAGAGAAAGTAAGAAAAAGGAGAGTATTTAGGGAAAGGTATATTAGGCAAAGAAAGCCTTGTCTCCAAAGAGCTTGTAGAAAGGGAAGCATGGTACAGTAAAGGAATGGAATGAAAAGTGGTGTGACTGGAAGTCAAAGAGCAAAGAACCTATGGTTCAAGACAAGTATGAAAACATAAATGAGAACCAATGAGAAATATGGAAAATAATTAATGTGTTAATCATGGATGAGGGTTGTTTTGACCCAAGCACATTTATTTTTAAAACAGCATTTTATATTGTGTTGTAGAGAACAGATTAAATTAAGGCTATCTGGCATGCAAATTTACCAGTTAGAAGGCCACTGAAATAGTTGAGATTTTGTGGAAACTTGGATGAGGTGTGTGGAAATAAAGAGAAAGAGATGGGTTCAAACTTATATAAGTAGAAATTACATAACTTGATTTTGGATCAAATATGAAGGCTAAGAAAAGAAAAAGGAAAGGCCAAGGATGACTGCTAGTTTGGGACACTTCAAGGTAAATGGTGGTATCATTAACTGAAATACGAAACATGAATAGAGAAATTTAGTTCGGTAAAGAATATCATGAGCTTGATTATGGACACTCTGAGCCTGAATTCCCTTGAAGGCATCCAAATGGCTCCCAGACCGTGCTATCAGAATTATTTATGGAGCCTTTTTAAATTTATAGCTTGCTGAGCCCTATGCCAGGCCTCCTGAATCAGAATCTACAATAACTACAGGTCAAAGCAAAAATGAAAAGGGGAATCACTAATTATTTTGAACTGAATGAAAATGAAACATATCGAATTTGTGAGATGCAAGTAGTTAGAAAGAAATGTATAGCACTACAGGACCTGTATAAGAAAAAAGACCCCAGTAACCTCAGCTTCCGCCTTAAGAACCTAGAAAACGAAGAGAAAATTAAAACCAATATAAGCAGAAGAAAGAAAATAATAAGAGAGAAAATCAACAAAAGAGAAAAAGGAAAACAATAATGAAAATCAATGAAACCAAAATCTATTTCATTAAGATTGATAAGCCTCCTGGCAAACTGAACAGGAAAGAAAAGAGAAGACACAAATTATCAATACCAAGAATGAGAGTGGTGACCTCGCAGATATTAAAAGGATTATAAGAAAATATTATGCCAATAAATTTCACAACTTAGATGAGATGGAAAATTTCTTGGAAGACCAAAAACATCTTAAGTCTGGATCAAGAAAGGGTGATACATCTTTCACTCCTTAGAATCTTCCTTCCCATCATCCCCTTTTCTAAAGATACTTTTTCTGGGTGATTTTCACTAGAAGCAATTTTTACCTTTGAAATTCCACACTCCCTACCTTTGAAAGTGTGGCTTCTCCCTACATTTGTATGTCTATATTTTAATACAGAACAATAACTCATGAGAACAGCTTAAAAATTAAGGTAGGGAACAGATTTCCTGTCAATCATGGTGGTGAAAAAGATGAAAAGGAAGAATAAGAGAAGGAGAGGGAGGAAATGGGTTTAGAAGTAAGTCAGGGCTCTGGACATGTCTGGGAAGAAGACCCTGGAAAAAGAGCAGCTCTACTTCCTATGTAAACTACCCTGGGACCTCTGGTCTAAAGTGGACTTTCTCTCATCCACCCCAACTCTGTTCTAAGTGACAGACATTATAAAGAATACTTTGGGGTCAAGGAGCAAGCTCACATGGTTATTGCTGAGAGAATATGTAGTAAATGAAAGCTCCCTAAGGTGAGGTTCTCTGTCATATTCTTCTCTATTTGTTTATGCCCCCCCAAATAGTTCTTACTTTACGTTGAATAAGAGAATACATAAATGTGTTAATTAGGTGATTCTGGCTCATGACATGGTGATATGGTGCCACCTGCCTCAGCACTGACTCTTCCTGTAACCTCTCTCAGGAATGTCCATTTTTCCAAGAGGGCTCCTTTAACTAGCAGTTTCCATGATGAAGTGTTGCCTGGCCGTTTTCATGGGGAAGTCAAACACCAAAAATTGAATCCTCTTCTAAGTCTCCATTTCAGATATCCAGATTCTCGATCCCCCCATTCTTTAACTTTCTTAGAATTAAAAGCCCTGTATCCCTGTTAGCTTGCTTAGGAGTGGAAAAGGCAAACTATAATCTGATTCTGCATCAGCTTCATTCCCTTTGGATCAAGTTTAACATAAAGAAAGCTTTGCGATGTGAGGGGAATGGATAAGAAGTTGTTGTGAGAATACAGTAACCCCCCCTTACCCACAGTTTCACTTTCCATGGCTTCAGTTACCCGCAGTCAACTGCATCGGGAAGCAGATGAACCTCCTTCTGACACGTCATCAGAAAGTCAATAGTTGCCTAATGCTACATTGCAATGCATACATCAGTCACCTCACTTCATCTTATCCTGTAGGCATTTTATCATCTCACATCATCACAAGAAGGAAGGGGGGTACAGTACAATAAGATATTTTGAGAAAGAGATACCATATTCACATAACTTTTATTATGGTATATTATAATTGTTCTATATTATTATTAGTTATGTTGCTAACCTCATGCTGTACCTAACTTATAAGTCAAGCTATATCATAGGTATGTATATATAGGAAAAAAATATAGTAGAGTATATATAGGGTTTGATATTATCTGCAGTTTCAGGCATCCAATGAGGGTCTTGGAATGTATCCCCTGTGGATAAGGGGGGACTACTGTACCTTAAGAGATAAACAATATACATCAACTCTGAAATCCTAAACCAATGGTTTAATATGGTCTTTTCCCAAATTCAGGTCTGTCTATCTTAAAGGCAAGACAGTGGAAGGGTAAACCCTACACATGTATGTCCATCATACCCAAGGGAGCCTTGAACATATATGATACGGAAGTCTCACCCAAACTTTTCTGAACTATAAATGGTCCTGTTTTAAAGTATGAGCCAAAAGGTCTGGGGACACTGAAGAGAAAATGTTTCTTTTGGCCTGACAAATGATAAAGACCTTCATTTTATAAGGTGTTACTAAAAAGAAAAAAATGGCAAAAGGCAATTCAAAGGAAACAGAGTGAAACGGATTTAAAAGTGCATGAAACCATTGAGAGCAAGTACTATAAAGCAGCTGAAAAACTCACTATGTGGAAAATTTAGAGATATTACACTGAAAAAATAAGATGGGAACAGGTATAAAAGTGAAAAAGAATGGCCTATTGTCATTCTAAGAAGTAATGCTATATGGCAGGCAATAAAAGACCCTCAGCAGATTTTAAGTAGGCGAGCAAGGTAATCGAAATTGTGTTTGAAAAAACTTCTGCAAACTACATGGGATTTAGGACTAGTGCAAAAGATGTTCAAGGCAAGGAGACAAATGTGGAGGTATAGCAATCCTCCAAGCAAGAAGTGAGTAGCTGGACTAGAGCACTAGTAGTCAGAATGGAGAACACAAGGCATGTTTATGAAACATTTCTAAATAAACATAAAAAATGAGTCACTTATAGACGAGATTTAATATTATTCAGACTTCTCCAGGACCCAACAAAGATCCAAGTGGCTTAGATAGTAGGGACAGAGACAGCAATGTCCAAACAAAGGAAATGGGGAAGGTAAAAGGATACCCATGTGAAAGGCACATGATGAAGGTCTTTGTCCAGAACGTACCCTAACTTCCAGCCAAATCTCCTAAAAGAGGCAGCCTATCCCTTTCATTCTAGTTCTTAACTTCAGGCCCTTCCAGGTGACCCAGTGAGTATTCATGAAATAAGTGACCAGAAATCTGTTCTAGAAGTCAAAGAGTCCTGCTATGGTTTTGTCTCTGTATCTGGCATTTAGTATTTATTAAGAAATTACATAAGGAAGATGGTTGTAGGGGTGGGGGTGGTGGTGCTGGTGGTGGTGGTGATGGTGGTGGTGGTGGTGGTGGTGGTGGTGGTGTGTGTGTTTATACTCATAAAATGGTTAAGTCAATTAAGATCAAATCCACAAAGCTTATCCTGAGCATATTAACTATCACAGACTTGGAATCCCTTCTAAAATCTAGGATAATTACTGCATCTTTAGAAAAAATTTTAAAATGGGTCTGATTCATCTGTTTATTATCCATGTTTCTAATAGGCTTTCAAATATATTTTTTTCAAATATAAAACAGATACACACATTCATCATATGCCCATACAGAAGCATGCATACAAACACTTATAAAAAAATCTGGAGAGGGGCTCCTCAGTGGCTCAGTTGGTTAAGCGTCCAACTCTTGATTTCAGCTCAGGTCTTGATCTCAGGGTTGTGGGTTCAGGCCCCGCATTGGGTTCCACACTGGGCATGGAGCCTACTTAAAAAAAAATCTGGACAAATAAACACCAAAATGTTAACAATTACGTAGTGTATGGGACTAACATAATAATAATAAAAAAGTTTGTCTTTTAACGTGACAAGTTTACTGGAATTTATTATATTTTTCTTTTATATTTTGAGAGTATAGAAGTTTGTTTACAGTCATCATATACTGCTTTCCCACTAAGAACCAACATCCGTCTCTTCTCTTTCTCTCTCTCTCTCATTCTCTTTCTCTCAATGCCTATGTCAGGGTACTACTGGGTAAGAGGCTGTTCCTCCATCCAGAATGACCAAAGCCTGCACTGACTCTAGTTTATGTTCCTAGTTCTGTTGGCCACCATTCACCTGAACATATCAAGCATGTAAAGAAAAATATACATGGGTTCACGAGGCTGTGCTCAGTCCGGACAATGTAGATGATTGTCAGGTTACCTAGCACAGCAATAAGATACAGGGAGCACAATGGGAAGGCTAACCAGAACTGAGCTTCTTCCAAGCCTGGAAGGCCTATTAAAATAAAATATGTGGCACTGGATTCATTGCTATTGGGATCCACCATAGTGAAGAAGCTGAGCCTCAACCAGTGCCACGCAGGTAGAGGCTGGAATACAAAAACAAGCCATTGTCAGATCCTCCAGGATCTCAATACCATGCTTTTTTCCCCTCCACCCTGATGTCCTATTCTCTGACCCAAACTCTAACTTCATTGCCTATCCAAACTCTGATTCTATTCTAAACTCAACCTAACCACCATTTGTAACTCAGGGCCCAGTTCTAATTATTAATCCCACCTCTAAAGTCAATCTTGAAAACAAGTGAAATACTAAGACAAGTTGCCAGAGAGCAGTTGAGTGTGAAGAAGAGCTCATGGCCAGCATCAGAAAGGACTTCCACCATTCACTGGGCTCAGAATGTGTCAGTAATCTTTGTACCACCATTGAGCTATTACACAGGGGTTCCCTCAGACCAGGCAGAGAGCAAAACATCGGGAGCACAAGATTTAGAACAGAGAGTGAGAGTTTAATTCAAACTGCTGGAGGGAGAAGGTATAAGGAGCCATATTTAACCTAGAATTTGAGGCAAAGAAGCCAAAGTCATCAGTGCCTTAAATCTTCTGTACTGACCTCTCTGTAACCTATGACACTGTGAGGAGTTCCCTCCTTCTTAAAAATTTCTCCCTCCTCCTCCTGCTGCTCCTAATCTCACTCTGATCTTGGTCTCCTTTCTGGATCTTCAGCCTCCTCTCCTTGACCCTTAAGCATACTTTTAGATAATAATGCTCTCAGAATTTTATCCTTAGTTCTCCTCTTGTTCTATACCCTCTACCCTGGTCATCTTGTCCCTTTCAATAAATCCATTTGTTATGCATAAACTACTGATTCCTAAATCTGTTTAGCAAGTTTGAATTGTCTTTTGTGATCCAGATTCGTAATTCTAAAGTCTTAAAGAAAGGAATCACCTCTCTCTCAAGCAGTCCAAAACACAAACTCTTTCTGAGGCAGTATTGTATGGTTGTTAAGACTATGAGCTTTGAAATCAATCCTGGATTCATATTCCAGGGGATAACTTCATTGTGCCATCTAGGCAAATCATTTAACCTTTCTGAGCCTCAGTTTCTCCATCATTAAAATGAGGATAATAGTTGCTGCCTAACAGAGCTCAATATGAGGATTCAGTGAGATGATGAGTATAAAGCATTTAACACAATGCCTGACACATAGTAAGTGTGCAAATATTTACATCTGTTATTAACTGTTTTCCTCTACTATGTCCTTTCTTCTGTGGGGTGGGCTGAACAGCCACACAAGCTCAGAGACCCTGAGTCTGTCTCTCATGCCTCCAGTGCATCTTTCTTTATCTGTACAATCCCAACAATCTTCCAAGCAAATGAAATCAGCTCACTATCTATTGCTTTAAAAAAAAAATACTCTCAAAGTTCCACATTAATTCTAGAAAAAAAGATCAAACTGTTAGGTTGTGGCAAAAAGTCTGTCTTCCAGCATCCAGCCCTAGGTTTCCCTCTCACCACTGCTGACCATGACCCTTGTGCTCCAGCCACATTAGAATGCATGTCATTTCATGAAGGTGGCACTGATTCCCATGCTTCTATGTCTTTTTGTCTTTTTTACTTCTCATCCCTTCATCAAGATCTTCCCAGATCCCCCTCCTTGACTTCCCACTAAGCAAAATCTTACTCATCTTTCACATCCTGGTCTACTGTGTCTCTCCTATGCTGTTTTGCGAAGCTTCTACCCCTGGGTATAATGAAATATTTCTTGCTCTGTGCTCCCAAAGAACTTTGTTTAGGTCTCTTCTCAAGCATCTACAGTCCTGAACTATAATTATTGCTATATTTATTTTCCCATGAATTATGGATTCCTGAACGGCAGGAATCCTACCATATTTATTATTTAGTATTTAGTTAACATTTATTGAAAATGAAAGTGAGAAGAATCCCTCAATACACATGTAATGAGGATAGCACAGCCAAGGAGGCAAGAAGGACTGCCAGTTGTGTGAACTATAGAGACTCTGGAGAAGAATGAAAGAATGTTTAGGTCAGTGCAAGATAGTCTTAATTTTAGAACAAGAATCTTTAGGATCAAACAGAAAAGGGCTTTCTTACTCAGGGAGCCAGAAGACATGAGAAGAATATGTGGAGAACAAGGCAGGTACAAAGGCTTGGCTCTACATAAATGCAAAGTAGGCATGCAGAACGGTTTGTGCCCAAGAGACAGGATGACCTAGGATCCCTCCTCTGCAGACATCAGCAAGAAGGCTCTGCTACTCCGGAAGGCCAGATATCGACACATCCAAAAATTTCACATGAACAGACATGGTAGAATGGGATCACAATGAGCCACCTTAAGAAAAACTGGGAAAGGGAGCCTGGGTGGCTCAGATGGTTAAGCATCTGCCTTCCGCTCAGGTCATGATCCCAGGGTCCTGGGATCAAGTCCCGCATCGGGCTCCCTGCTCCTTGGGAGCCTGCTTCTCCCTCTGCCTCTCTCTCTCTTTGTCTCTCATGAATAAATAAATAAAATCTTTAAAAAAAAAAAAAGAAAAAGAAAAACTGGGAAAGAATCATGGATTGGCATATTCCACCCTATTACTAACTCTCAGGGTCAAGAAAGCCAAATCTGGTAAGCAGATTTCTGGGGCTGGAAACACAAGCCTCAGCTCAGAATAAATGCAGAGGACAATAACAACCTTGTAATGCTGCTGCAAAATTATAAGGTAAGACCTGTCAAAAGGCATTGTAAAACCCATATCACAGTGTACAACACACTTTTTAAATTTTTTCCATTAAAATGTGGAACAAGGTCCCTGAGTATGTACAAAGTTGCCAAAAAATTTCATTTTCCCCTATTTGTCACCTAAATTGCCACTCCACCTTAGGCACACACTCATGCACACACACACACACACACACACACACACACACACAAACTAGCAGTCGATCTCTCACAATAGCAAAGCACTGATGTGGAGATATCAGACAGGAGGACTCAGTTGCCCAGGAAGGGAGACACCTCAGCAGTATAAAGTAAGTAGCTACTGTTGGTGGAAAATATCAGGCTGGGACACAGAACACTCCAGCAAAAGGAAAATGAAGGAATGGTAGGGGGACCAGCCAGAAGGCACAAGCCCTGAAGCATCCCCATCTCCCACAGTCCTGCCAGGAGGCAGGCAGAGGAAACCCATGTCATCCAGCCTGAACAGGACTGTTGGTATTTAAAACAATTTGCACGCACTCAGCACTCAGAGAGAGAACTTTTGGAGCTCTGGGGGAAATCAGAACTAAATCACTCCATTTTGAAAATAAAACATACTCAAGGAAAAATAAACAAAGTCTTTTTTCTTTCCTTTTTTTTTTTTTTTTTTTTTGAAAGCCTGCGCTACCCTAGCCCTAGGGAATAGGCCTGGAATTTTCTCTGAAAAACTCACACTATCTCAGCAAATCCCAATCATGTGCCTTGGAGAGCTGTGAAGGACATCTTGGCCCTTTCTTGAGGATGGAGGGAGCAGAAGCTGCCAGCTACACAGAGCAGAAATACACTTTGAGGCCTTCAATCCTCATTCCTTCCTCTTGGCTTCCAGACCCATGACCAGCCCATCCTCACGTTCTTCCCAAGAGCTCTCCAAAATCCCTCTTTCTCAGAGACCCATGGAAAGGCAGTCAGAGAGGTAGACCAGGGGCTACAAGCTCTATTTATTCTGATCCAAGAGAATAATAATGAAGTCACTCCCAACACTGATTTTATTGCTTTTTATGATAATAGAAATCACTGAGTGTCTACAAAACGTTGGACACCGTAAAAAGATGATCTCTAACCTAAGAACAATTCTGCATGATAGGAATTCTGTGTATCTTCTCTATATTATAGCTCAGAAAACTGGGTCCCAAGGGATTAAATAATGTTCCCAGGGTTGAACAGTTGACTAGAAAAGCAGAAATTTAACCTGGACTGTCTAACCTCAAGGCCTATACATTTTCTCCTAATCTAGGCTGCCCTTAATTGTGCTGCACCTTCTGAAAGCAATGAAATCTTCCCAAGAGGCAGGGTAGAATGGCCTGGTAAGTAGGACACCTGGCCCAGATAGACCCTTGGAAGGAAACTCAAGAGGGCAATGAAGAGGACCCTCCTGGACTAGGACTTGGGCACTCTCCTTTCAGCCCCAACTCCTCTGGCTGTGACTTTGGGTAGGTCCCACAGTGGAGGTTAAAAAACTTTATCCTCTACCCAGTACTTTCTTCTTATATAATTAGAGCCTCTCATCAACCTGTCAGACAAGTATTATTAATCCCACTTGACTGATAAGGATGTTGAAAGTTAATTAGGGCTCTCAGTGCCAAATCCATATGCTTTCCAATAGGCCAGGCTACTGCCCTGCCCTCTCCGTCTCCTTCAGAATGGACCAATGTTTTATAAGGACTATTTTAATGTTAATCTCCAAGAAATCCAAACTTGGAGAACCCATGAGTCTAGAGGGCCTCTCCAGGACTCAGAACAACCTGACCAACTCTGCCCACTTATGTGCAGCAGGGAAGGGGAACAAGGAGGGAGTGGAAGAAGATTCATAGTCATTGCCATTGTCTGGGCTAAACACACAGAATGCTCCATGCCTAGAGCAGTGTGGTAGGGACCTCTGGTGCCCCTGCCAGCCTCTGTGGGAACATCTGGAAGAGAATGCCCTTGGAGAGAGCCCAGAATACCTGGGAGCCTCTGGCTCCTACTCCCAGGCCCAGAGAGGGAAGGTAGACTTCAGGGGTGGGCAAGAACTGTAGGATCTCATAACTCAGTTCATGGGGGGGGGGGGCACTTTCTTTAATACTCCATGAGTGTGTTAGCCCCAGAATCACTTCCACCCCAAATCATCCACATCCTCTGTCCCCCACTTCTTTGCCTGGATTTGATAAAGCATACGAACCTTTGCAGGGCCTTGGCCACTCATTTTAGAATGGCCAAAATGAGAACAGAAATTGCACTCTCTCATTTTTCCAACTCAAAAAATGTAGAGCCTCACTACAGGCTGGGAGCCTCACTCTACTCATTCAAGTCAGCCCAACCCTCCAAAATCACCCCCAAATAGAGCTCCAGGGATTCAGGTTCCTGCCCCTCCACGTCCCACATAGGACCAGAGTCAATAAAAGTCCCACAGACCTGCAAAGCTTGACCTGGTAAACAGTGCCCATCAGAGCTACTCTGTTACCTGCACACAGGGAAATGTGGTTCAGTGAAAAAGCCTGATCTTAGGCTTTGATTGATATACTGATGTTTTTCCAGTAATTATCGATTGACTGCCATGTACCAGAACCTATGCTAAGCACTGGAGATAATGAGACACAGAGTAAACAAGGCACAGCTCAGAACTCCAGGGGTGGAGAGAAATTGAGACAAATCATGCAGCTATCACAACATGTTGGTAAGTACGGGCCTCAGGAGCAAAGCAGACAATAGCTTACCAAGTTGTCAGGCCCAGAGGGCTTCCCTGAGGAGGTGACCTATATGCCAAGGCTTGCGGGGCCAGTCACAGTTAACCAGGCAGGGTGGAGAGTATGGGGATAGCAGCATTCAGTTAGACAGTAATAACATACTAAGTACCTACCATGTGCCAAAACTAGAGATAAAACAGTGGATGAAACAGAAAAGATCACTGCTTTCATGGAGCTCATGCACTAGGAGGGAAATAACAAAAAGTAAACAAATAAATAAGCAAGAATATATCAGGTAAAGATAAGTGCACCTCAGATAGGATGGAGTGAGAGGACAGAGAAGCACAGGGAGGGAGGGCACCCATATTTGAGAGGGCCTCAGCGACAGCCTCTCTGAGGACGTGACATATGAGCTGAGAGCTGTATGATAAGAACATGCCAAAAAAAAAAAAAAAAAAGAACATGCCAGCCATTCTGAGATCTAGGGAAAGAGCTGAGGAGACAATAAAAGGAGAAGGCCTTCTGGGGATTCACAGAACAGAAAGAAGGTCAATGTAGCCAGAGTATCGAGAACACAGGAGAGTTTTAGAAGATGAGGTCAGAAAGGAGGGAAGGGGCCAGATCATGTAGTGGCTTGCAGGACATGAAAAGGGCTTTCATGTAATTCTGAATCACCTGGGGGAACTAAAGCAACAGACTGGATTTAATTTGTTAAAAGTGCACACTGGCAGGGCACTTGGGTGGCTCAGATGGTCAAGCAGCATCTGCCTGCAGCCCAGGTCATGATCCTGGGGTCCTGGGATGGAGCCCTTGAACAGGGCTTCTCCCCTTCCCTCTGCCCCCACCCCCAGCTCGTGCTCTCTCTCCCTCTGCTTGCTCTCTCTCTCTCTCTCTCTCTCTCAAATAAATAAATAAATAAATAAATAAATAAATAAATAAATCTATCTTAAAAAAAAAAAAAGTGCCACTGGCAAATTTGAAGACCCAGAGAGAGAGAACACACCTTGTTTGGAAAGCTGCAAGTGGTTCAGTGGGGCTGGGGAACAGAATGCACAGCAGGGGAAGTCACAGTGTAGGTGGTAATGCACTTTTTATATGAGATGAAGACTGGACCCTGACCCGAGGCACAGACTGAGTCAGGACCAGAGCTGCAGGAGGACTGCTAAGTCCCAATATCAGCCACAGAATGACTCCTGATACAGATTATAGAATGGGCCCTAAACCCCCAATCACAAACTAAGCTTCAACCACTCTAACAACCTGGGACTGGTCCTGTTGACACACAAACCCCAAACTAACTCTAACCCAACCCCAACCCCGTCTGCTTTCTGCCCCTTCACCTTCATTTAGGTCAACTCCTGCCAAGACCTAGATGGGCACCCCCAGGAAACTGATCACTAAAAATTGCTTGAAAACTACCCATAGGCAGCATCTACCACTGCCCGTGCTTCCCTTCACCCCACACAGAAACTGCTAACACTGTCCTTTGAGTCAGGAGCCTCCTTCATGCTCCTTGGCTCTACCCCTGTACTTCTGGTTCATCACAGCCTGCTTTCTCCTTCACTTGGCAAGTCTAATGGGAATTCCCTAGCTGCAAGAAACGCACACACCTGTGCATACCCCCTTGTCTCCTGCACTCACCTCAATGGCCTGGAAGAAATCTGTGTCTTTTTCTCCAGTCATCTTCCCAAAGAGGTTTGGCAGACTGTGCTGAAGTTCAGCACTCTCTGTCTCCACCCCCTCCTTTGGGCCTCCTTAGTCAGGGTTATTTATTCTCTGTCTTACCTCCTCCCTCCTTCTGCTTCTCCTTCCTGGGGTGGGTGGAGGTGCTGCCCGGAGGGTCTATCAGCGGGTACTCCTCAGTAGCCAACTGTGGGTCTGGTGTCCTTCTTGGCTTCTGTGTCCTGGGAAAGTGTACCTCGGGTATGGGGAAGGAGGGGCAGCGGGTAGAGAGGGTCTCTAGAGTCCTCCCCAGATGGGCCCTGCGCCAGCCAGGATATTGGCCAGTTCCCAATGTAAAGTTAGGGGGATGAGTAAGAAAGGCTAAAAGAAACTCATTTATGTGGCCATGGACTTCGTGAGGAGCTTTTCTCCAAGTTTCTTCCCAGGCTCATTAACTCAGCCAGAGGAAAAACAGAACAAGCTTTCAGTGAGGCCCCACAATTAAGTACTAGCCCCTCTTCTTCCTGAAGCTTTCTCTGTCCTCTGCCTTCTTCCTGTTGGTGGCCCCTGCCTGGGTCCTTGCTGAGTCTGGATCCAAGTGGACCCATCCACCTTTCCCCAAAGCTCTACGGCTACATTTTCTTTGTCTCCCAGGCCCTGGGCCCTGTGTCTAGCTAACTCATAACATGGATCCCTGGGGACCATGCTATCTTCCACTCCCTGGCCTTGGGTTTCTGAACTTCTGGCTGAGGAAGGAAGATGTGGTTTCCTTAACCCTCCCCTACTTCCAACACCAACCATATAAGACCAATGCCATCTGGTTTCTCTCTCAAGGGCAAAAATAGTGAAAGAATATTTTAGAGAGCTAGAGAACAATTTTAATGTATAACTAAATACCTTACATATTTAAATACTTTTTTTAAAGTCTATAAATAAAGCAAAGTAAATTTTAGTTGCTTCTCCTTCTTGTCTACTTATCCGCTTTACAACTCTAAGTTTTAAATTTACAACCCAGAGCACCCTAACTCAAACTATGCAAAAATAGACCATGTCAAATCAGGCCATTCCATCTCAAACCATATCAAAACCAGTGACAACAAGAGCTCCATGTACCTGCAGACCCTGCAGCCTGACACTCACTGCCATCACCCAAGCCATCTCTGCTGTTTCCCTAAACCTCCCAAACTTAGGCTGTGTGAAGACTTCAAATGTAGATAGATAGATAGATAGATAGATAGATAGATAGATAGATAGATCCATCCATCCATCCATCCATCCCAGGGATTTCTACCTCTGGCCTAAATGGAGTAGCAAGAAGTAACATCCCCCTGAAGGAACCAAGAAATGGACAATATACATAAACAATAGTTTGCAAGACAGTGGGCATCAGGCAATGAAGTGAGCCCTGAGATATGGGAAACAAATAAGGTGAAACCCTGTGGATTCCCCAGCTTCCTGCCCTAAGAAAGTTTCCATGTTGCAATGCAGGGAAGGAGAACCCAGGCAAAGTCCAGAGGACACCCTAAGTTAAGGACATGGAGATGAAGAGTTCAGGAAGATCAAGCCAGCTAGATTTGAAGAGAGAGTATCAAAGATGAGAGATCTATACAGAGAGAGAACTTCAGAGATGTAGAGGGTCCTCCTTTAGCTGAGGTCCTGATCAACACATGCATGTGAGCAAGCTACCTAAAGCTGGGGAAAGACCCACCTGAAAGATGAAAGGTAACACTATCCAGTGCTCACACAGGGCCGAGAACAGTGATTTGTTTCCACCAGCCAGACTGGAAAACTTCAAGATTCACAGGGTGCTAAGTAAAGAATGCAGAAGGATCTTGCCTCAGTAGTGGGGAATAATGAACCTTAGACTGAGCACTGCTCTAGTCCCACCTAACAAATCTTAAAAGCAAGACCCAAGTGACCTAACTATGTACAAGTAACTTGACTGATTCCCTGAACAAAGCAGAAGAATATCTATAGAGATACAAAAATACGCAGAACCAAAGTAAAATCTGCACAGTCTTACAAATGATCAAATTGCCAGACATGCAAAGAAGAAAAATGACCCATAATGAAGAGAATAATTAAAACTGATCTGAACTGAAAGTTTTAGAACTACAAGATAAAGATATTAAGATGAAAACTATAATTGCATTAAATAGCTTAAAATGTTAAGTAGAGACATGAAAGATATTTTTTAAAATTGAAATCAGGGGTGCCTGGGTGGTTCAGTAGGTTAAGTGTCTGCCTTCTGCTCTGGTCAATATCCTGGGATCTAGCCCTATGTCCAGCTCCCTGCTCAGTGGGGAGTCTGCTTCTCCCTCTCCCTCTGCCCCTCCCCCTCCAACTCCTGTTCTCACTCTCTTTGTCAAATAAATAAATAAAATCTTAAATGAAGGGGAGTAAGTCAGAGAGGGAGACGAAGCATGAGAGATGATGGACTCTGAAAAACAAACTGAGGGTTCTAGAGGGAAGGGGGGTGGGGGGATGGGTTAGCCTGGTGATGGGTATTAAAGAGGGCACGTTCTGCGTGGACCACTGGGTGTTATGCACAAACAATGAATCATGGAACACTACATCAAAAACTAATGATGTAATGTATGGTGATTAACATAATAATAAAAAAGGAAAAATAAATAAATAAATAAATAAAATCTTAAAAAAATAAAATGAAATTAAACTTCTAGTGATAAAAACTGCAATGTATGAGACATAAAACTCACTGGATGGAGATACGTTGTGGAAGAAATGATTAGTAAACTTGAAGACACAGAATTAGAAACTATTCAAAAGGAAACACAGATAAAAAGCAATATTTAAAAAACAAACACAGACTTGGGGCACCTGGGTGGCTCAGACAGTTAAGCATCTGCCTTCGGCTCAGGTCATGAGCCTGGGGTCCTGGGATGATGCCCCACATTGGGCTCCCTGATGAGCAGGGAGCCTACTTCTCCCTCTGCCTCTGTCCCTGCCTGCCACTCCCCCTGCTTGTACTCTCTCTCTCTGTCAAAAAAAAAAAAAAAACACCACAGACTCAGTGAGCAGTGGGAGAACTTCAAGTGGCCTAATTACATGTGATTGGAGTCCTCAATGGAGGGCGGGGGACAAAAAATAGGGGCCAGAAGTTTTCAAATTTGATACACACTATAAACCTATAAATTCATAGATGCAAGAAGCTCAAGATAAAGATGTTTTAGGTACACGAAAGCTGAAATAATTCATTATCGGCAGACTACATCACAACGTATGATAAAGAAACTCTTCAAGCAGAGAAAAATAATAACAGATAGAAATAATGTACATCTACACAAAGAAATACAGGGCAGTAAAAATTGTAACTACATGGGTAAATACATAAAGTTGTTTTTTTTTTAATTTTTTTATTGTTATGTTAATCACCATATATTACATAATTTGTTTTGGTGTACTGTTCCATGATTCATTGTTTCTTCATAACACCCAGTGCTCCATGCAGAACGTGCCCTCCTCAATACCCATCACCAGGCTAAACCATCCCCCCACCTTCCTCCCCTCCAGAAACCTCAGTTTGTTTTTCAGAGTCCATCATCTCTCCTGGTTCGTCTCCCCCTCTGACTTACTCCTCTTCATTCTTCCTCTCCTGCTATCTTCTTCTTTTTCTTTTTTCTTAACATATGTTGCGTTATTTGTTTCAGAAGTACAGATCTGTGATTCAACAGTCTTACACAATTCACAGCGCTCACCGTAGCACATATCTTCCCCAATGTCCATCACCCAGCCACCCCATTCCTCCCACCCCCGACCACTCCAGCAACCCTCAGTTTGTTTCCTGAGATTAAGAATTCCTCATATCAGTGAGGTCATATGATACATGTCTTTCTCTGATTGACTTATTTCACTCAGCATAACACCCTCCAGTTCCATCCACGTCGTTGCAAATGGCAAGATCTCATTCCTTTTGATGGCTGCATTATATTCCATTCTGTATATATACCACCTCTTCTTTATCCATTCATCTGTCAATGGACATCTTGGCTCTTTCCACAGTTTGGCTATTGGGGACATTGCTGCTATAAACATTGGGGTGCACGTACCCCTTCGGGTCCCTACATTTGTATCTTTGGGGTAAATACCCAGTAGTGCAATTGCTGGATCGAATGGTAGCTCTAATTTCAACTGTTTGAGGAACCTCCATACTGTTTTCCAGAGGGGTTGCACCAGCTTGCATTCCCACCAACAGTGAAGGAGGGTTCCCCTTTCTCCACATCCCCGCCAACATCTGTCGTTCCCTGACTTGTTAAGTTTAGCCATTCTGACTGGTGTGAGGTGGTATTTCATTGAGGTTTTAATTTGGATTTCCCTGATGCCGAGCGATGTTGAGCACTTTTTCATGTGCCTGTTGGCCATTTGGATGTCTTCTTTGGAAAAATGTCTGTTCATGTCTTCTGCCCATTTCTTGATTGGATTATTTGTTCTTTGGGTGTTGAGTTTGATAAGTTCTTTAGAGATTTTGGATACTAGCCCTTTATCGGATATGTCATTTGCAAATATTTTCTCCCATTCTGTCAGTTGTCTTTTGGTTTTGTGGACTGTTTCTTTTGCTGTGCAAAAGCTTTTTATTCTGATGAAATCCCAATAGTTCATTTTTGCCCTGGCTTCCTGTGCCTTTGGCGATGTTTCTAGGAAGAAGTTGCTGCGGCTGAGATCGAAGAGGTTGCTACCTGTGTTCTCCTTTAGGGTTTGGATGGACTCCTGTCTCACGTTTAGGTCTTTCAACCATTTGGAGTCTATTTTTGTGTGTGGTGTAAGGAAATGGTCCAGTTTCATTCTTCTGCATGTGGCTGTCCAATTTTCCCAACACCATTTGTTGAAGAGACTGTCTTTTTGCCATTGGACATTCTTTCCTGCTTTGTCAAAAATAAGTTGACCATAGAGTTGAGGGTCCATTTCTGGGCTCTCGATTCTGTTCCATTGATCTATGTGTCTGTTTTTGTGCCAGTACCATACTGTCTTGATGATGACAGCTTTGTAATAGAGCTGGAAGTCCGGAATTGTGATGCCGCCAGCTTTGCTTTTCTTTTTCAAGATTCCTCTGGCTATTCGGGGTCTCTTCTGGTTCCATACAAATTTTAGGATTATTTGTTCCATTTCTTTGAAAAAAGTGGATGGTATTTTGATGGGGATTGCATTGAATGTGTAGATTGCTCTAGGTAGCATTGACATCTTCACAATGTTGGTTCTTCCAATCCATGAGCATGGAATGTTTTTCCATTTCTTTGTGTCTTCTTCAATTTCTTTCCTGAGTATTTTATAGTTTTCTGAGTACAGATCCTTTGCCTCTTTGGTTAAATTTATTCCTAGGTATCTTATGCTTTTCGGTGCAATTGTGAATGGGATCAATTCCTTGATTTGTCTCTCTTCTGTCTTGTTGTTGGTGTATAGGAATGCCACTGATTTCTGTGCATTGATTTTATAGCCTGCTACTTGACTGAATTCCTGTATGAGTTCTAGCAGTTTTGGGGTGGAGTCTTTTGGGTTTTCCACATAAAGTATCATATCATCTGCAAAGAGTGAGAGTTTGACTTCCTCTTTGCCGATTTGGATGCCTTTGATTTCTTTTTGTTGTCTGATTGCTGTGGCTAGGACTTCTAATACTATGTTGAATAGCAGTGGTGAGAGTGGACATCCCTGCCGCGTTCCTGACCTTAGGGGAAAAGCTCTCAGCTTTTCCCCATTGAGAATGATATTCGCTGTAGGTTTTTCGTAGATGGCTTTTATGATATTGAGGTATGTATCCTCTATCCCTATACTCTGAAGAGTTTTGATCAAGAAAGGATGCTGTACTTTGTCAAATGCTTTTTCTGCACCTATTGAGAGGATCATATGATTCTTGTTCTTTCTTTTGTTAATGTATTGTATCACGTTGACTGATTTGCGGATGTTGAACCAGCCTCGCAGCCCAGGGATAAATCCCACTTGGTCGTGGTGAATAATCCTTTTAATGTACTGTTGGATCCTACTGGCTAGTATTTTGGTGAGAATTTTTGCATCCATGTTCATCAAGGATATTGGTCTGTAATTCTCCTTTTTGATGGGATCTTTGTCTCCTTTTGGGATCAAGGTAATGGTGGCCTCATAAAATGAATTTGGAAGTTTTCCTTCCTTTTCTATTTTTTGGAACAGTTTCAGGAGAATAGGTATTAATTCTTCTTTAAATGGCTGATAGAATTCCCCTGGGAAGCCATCTGGCCCTGGGCTTTTGTTTCTTGGGAGATTTTTGATGACTGCTTCAATTTCCTTAGTGGCTATAGGTCTGTTCAGGTTTTCTATTTCTTCCTGGTTCAGTTTTGGTAGTTGATACATCTCTAGAAATGCACCCATTTCTTCCAGGTTATCTAATTTGCTGGCATAGAGTTGCTCATAATATGTTCTTATAATTGTTTGTATTTCTTTGGTGTTGGTTGTGATCTCTCCTCTTTCATTCATGATTTTGTTGATTTGGGTCATTTCTCTTTTCTTTTTGATCAGTCTGGCCAGGGGTTTATCAATCTTGTTAATTCTTTCAAAGAACCAGCTCCTCATTTCATTTTCTGTTCTACTGTTCTTTTGGTTTCTAGTTCATTGATTTCTGCTCTGATCTTTATTATTTCTCTTCTCCTGCTGGGTTTAGGCTTTATTTGCTGTTCTTTCTCCAGCTCCTTTAGGTGTAGGGTTAGATTGTGTATTTGAGTCCTTTCTTGTTTCTTGAGAAAGGCTTGTATTGCTATATACTTTCCTCTCAGGACTGCCTTGGCTTTATCCCAAAGATTTTGGACAGTTGTGTTTTCATTTTCATTGGTTTCCATGAATTTTTTTAATTCTTCTTTAATTTCCTGGTTGACCCATTCATTCTTTAGTAGGATGCTCTTTAGCCTCCA
>NW_027397097.1:1110945-1130693 GCF_003265705.2 Callorhinus ursinus
ATGTATTTGAGTTCTTTCCGACTTTCCTCTTGTGGTTGAGTTCTAGTTTCAAAGCATTGTGGTCTGAAAATATGCAGGGAATGATCCCAATCTTTTGGTACCGATTGAGACCTGATTTGTGACCTAGGATGTGATCAATTCTGGAGAATGTTCCATGGGCACTAGAGAAGAATGTGTATTCCGTTGCTTTGGGATGGAATGTTCTGAATATGTCTGTGAAGTCCATTTGGTCCAGTGTGTCATTTAAAGTCTTTATTTCCTTGTTGATCTTTTGCTTAGATGATCTGTCCATTTCAGTCAGGGGGGTGTTAAAGTCCCCCACTATTATTGTATTGTTGTCAATGTGTTTCTTTGCTTTTGTTATTAATTGCCTTATATAATTGGCTGCTCCCATGTTAGGGGCATAGATATTTACAATCGTTAGATCTTCTTGTTGGATAGACCCTCTAAGTAGGATATAGTGTCCTTCCTCATCTCTTATTACAGTCTTTGTTTTAAAATCTAGTTTGTCTGATATAAGGATTGCCACCCCAGCTTTCTTTTGGTGTCCATTAGCATGGTAAATGGTTTTCCACCCCCTCACTTTCAATCTGGGGGTGTCTTTGGGTCTAAAATGAGTCTCTTGCAGACAGCATATGGATGGGTCTTGTTTTTTAATCCAATCTGATAGCCTGTGTCTTTTGATTGGGGCATTGAGCCCATTTACATTCAGGGTAACTATTGAAAGGTATGAATTTAGTGCCATTGTATTGCCTGTAAGGTGACTGTTACTGTATGTTGCCTGTGTTCCTTTCTGATCTTTGCTGCTTTTAGGCTCTCTCTTTGCTTAGAGGACCCCTTTCAATATTTCTTGGAGGGCTGGTTTCGTGTTTGCAAATTCCTTTAGTTTTTGTTTGTCCTGGAAGCTTTTTATCTCTCCTTCTATTTTCAATGACAGCCTAGCTGGATATAGTATTCTTGGCTGCATATTTTTCTCATTTAGTGCTCTGAAGATATCTTGCCAGTCCTTTCTGGCCTGCCAGGTCTCTGTGGATAGGTCTGTTGCCAATCTAATATTTTTACCATTGTAGGTTACATATCTCTTCTCCCGAGCTGCTTTCAGGATTTTCTCTTTGTCTCTGAGACTCGTAAGTTTTACTATTAGATGTCGGGGTGTTGACCTATTTTTATTGATTTTGAGAGGGGTTCTCTGTGCCTCCTGGATTTTGATGCCTGTTTCCTTCCTCACATTAGGGAAGTTCTCTGCTATTATTTGCTCCAATATACCTTCTGCCCCCCTCTCTCTCTCTTCTTCTTCTGGGATCCCAATTATTCTAATGTTGTTTCGTCTTATCGAATCACTTATCTCTCGAATTCTGCCCTCGTGATCCTGTAGTTGTTTCTCCCTCTTTTTCTCAGCCTCTTTACTTTCCATCATTTGGTCTTCTATATCACTGATTCTCTCTTCTGCCTCATTTATCCTAGCAGTTAGTGCCCCCATTTTTGATTGCACCTCATCAATAGCCTTTTTGATTTCAACTTGGTTAGATTTTAGTTCTTTTATTTCTCCAGAAAGGGTTTCTCTAATAACTTCCACGCTTTTTTCAAGCCCAGCTAGTATCTTTAAAGTCATGATTCTGAACTCTAGGTCCGACATCGTACTAATGTCCGTATTGAGTAGGTCCCTGGCTGATGGTACTACCTCTTGTTCTTTTTGCTGAGGTGATTTTTTTCGTCTTGTCATTTTGTCCAGAGGAGAATAGATGAATGAGAGAACAAAATGCTAACAGGTTTACAACGTCCCCAGCAAATATACTATATACAAATCAGAAAAGACCTGAAACCAGGGGAAAAGAAAGGGAAAGAAAGAAAAAAGAGAAAAAAAAAAAGAAAAAAAAGATAAAAAAAAAACAGAACAATACAAAAAAAAGCAGAATGTGATCAAATATGATCAGGCTAGTGCATAGATCAGTGCCACACACTAGATTTTGGGCGTATTTTGGTCTGTTAGAAAAAAGTGCCTCCTAAAATTTTAAAGGAAGAAAGACATATATGTACAAAATAAGGGTTGATACAATGAAGGGATAGAAGATGACTGTAAAGATGAAAATTATAAAAGATTTTATAAAAGGACTTGATAAGATAAGAAGTTGTTTGAAAAAAGAAAGAAGATTTAAAAAAAAAAAGAAAAAAGGGAGAGAATGTGATCAGGCAGGAGACTAGAACAGAATCATACACTAGTGATTTAGGGTATATTTTTATCTATTAGAAGAAACTGTATCTCAAAATTTTAAAGAGAGAACTTATATATATATGCCAAAAATAAGGGTAACTACTATGAAGGGATAAAATATGACTCTAAAAATGAAAAATAAAAAATGTTTTGTTTTTTTTTAAAAAGAGATTGATAAGATGTTGGTTGAAAAAGGGAAAAAGAAAAAGAAAAAAAAACAGTTAACAAAAATTAACTTTGATGAACTAATGAATCATGGTTAAAAAAAGCCATGAATTCTATGTGCAGTATTCCCCTAGCGCTGGAGTTCTCCCGTTCTCCTTGATCGGTAAACTTGGTCTTGGCTTGCTGGCTGTTCGTGCCGGTCTTCTGGGGGAGGGGCCTGTTGCTGTGGTTTCCAAATGTCTTTGCCGGAGGCTGAATTGCCCCGCCCTTGTTGGTCCGGGCTAAGCAAGCTGCTCGGGTTTGATCTCAGGAGCTTTTGTTCCCTGCAAGCTCTCCGTACAGCCTTGGAGGACCAGGGCAAAAATGGTGGCCTCCCAATCTCCACCCAGAGGAGCTGAGAACTCGGGGCCCCGCTCCTCAGTGCGCCCCCAGAGAAAAGCAGTCACTCCCTTGTCCCCGGTCTCCGGCCGCACTCCGTGCTCACCCGGCCTGTGACCGAGCATTTGTATCTCTGGCACCCGACCCCGTGTGGAGTCTCCAAACCCAGCAGATCCCTGCGGTGCGTTCCCGCGCCGCTCCTCCCCGGGAAGGAAGGGGAGTCTCCCCGGCTCTGCCGCCTGTTGGGTCCCTGCTGCAGGAGCAGTGGCCCGACTGGGCCGCGGATCACAGTTTATGGCAACCCCAAGCTGAGAGCCCGCGCCTTGGCACCGTCTCTGCAGCCGGCTTCCCCGCTCCGATCCCTGGGAGCTCTGCCGCACTCAGGCACCCCCGGTCTTTCTGTGACCCCAAGGGTCCTGAGACCACACTGTCCCGCGAGGGATCCACCCCCGCTTAGCCACTGGAGCGACGTCCCTCAGCGGAGCCGACTTCTAAAAGGTCCGATTTTGTGCTCCGCGGCTCTATCACTTGCCAGAAGCGGCCGGCGGAGGCCCCTCCCCCGCCGTCTATCCTCCCGAATATCGCCTCGGATTCACTTCTCCGCACGTCCTACCTTCCAGTAAGTGGTCGCTTCTCTGTTCAGAGAGTTGTTGCTACTCTCCTCTTTGATCTCCTGTTGAGTTCGTAGGTGTTCAGAATGGTTTGATCCCTATTCAGCTGAATTCCTGAGACCAGACGAAATCTAGGTCTCCTACTCCTCCACCATCTTGCTCCGCGATAAAGTTGTTTTTTTATTATTCAAACCTCTTTAAAGATAATTGTTTAAATGAAAATAACAATAATTTAGTGTGGGGTTTATAAAATATATAAAAGCAGTATATACAACAACTGCACAAAGATTGGGAGCACAGAAATGGAAATACAGTATTGTAAAATTCTTCTATACATTAAATGTTTAAATGAAGGTAGGCTGTGATAAGTTAATATATATTATAAACCTTAAGCAGCCATTAAAATAACAAAACAGTGGGGCGCATGGGTGGCTCAGTCCTTAAGCCCCTGCCCCACATTGGGCTCCCTATTCCACGGTAAGGCCCTGCTTCTCCCTCTTCCACTCCCCCTGCTTGCATTCCCTCTCTCGCTGTATCTCTCTCTGTCAAATAAATAAATAAAATTTTTTAAAAAATAACAAAACAGTGATAGCTAACAAACCATAAGGAGATGACATGGAACCATTAAAAGTATTCAGTTAACCAAAAGAAAGAAAAAAAGGCAAAAGGTAGGAAAAACAGAAGGTACAAATAGAAAACAAATGTGATACCCCAATTAAAATACAGATATCATCAAATCAGATAAAAATGAAAGATGTGACAATATCCTGTCTATAAAAAAAGGCACTCCAAACCAAAAGACACAAATAGATGTAAGGAATGGAATGGAAGTATATATCATGATTACATTAATTACAAGAAAGCTAAAATGGCTTTATTAATATCAGACAATGTAGACTTCAGAGTAAAGAATATTACCACAAATAAAGGTCACTTCATAATGATAATTCATTGAGAAAATTAAAAATGCTAAATATTTAAACACCTATTAAGAAAATTTCAAAATACTTGAAGGATAAAGTGACATAACTACATGAAGCAATAGACAAATATAAAATTATAGTTATATATTTCAATATCTCTCTTAAGAATTAATAGAACATACTTAATAGTAAAACAGATGTTTTCCCCCTAAGATCATGGGACACTTATCACTTCTATTCACAATATCCTGGCATGTCTTGCCAATGCAATAAAACAAACTAATCAATTAAATGTATCCAAATTTGAAAGAAAAAAGTAAAACTGTCCTTGTTCACAAGCAACATGATCACCTATGTAGAAAATCTAATGCAATATACAAAAAGCTTGTAGAAATAATGATTGAGTTTAGCAAAGTTCAAGATTCAGGACTAATGTAAAGAAATCAATTATAGTTCTGTACACTAGCATAATGGATAATCATAAATGTTAATTAAATACCATTTATAATAGCATCAAAATATGAAATACAGATAAGTCTGATGAGAGACATGAAAAACCTGTATAATGAAACTACAAAACATTTCTGAAAGAAATTGAGGGAGACCCTAAAAATGAAGAGATATATTGTGTTCGTGAATTGGAAAACTCAACAATGTCAATTCTCTCTAAAGTGACCTATATCAATTTGGTACAATTCAAATAAAAATTCCAAAAGACTGTTTTATATAAATTTTAAAACTGCTGCTAAAATTCCTATGAAAGTACAGTCAGTCAGCTTTGAAAATGAAGAACAAAGTGAAAGGATTAACAATACTGATTGTAAGATATCTTACAAAGCTACAGTAGTCAAAACAACGTGGTATTAACATAAAAAATAGAAAATAGGTCAGTGAATTGAACAAAGAGTCTATAATGGGACCCATACATATGTAGATAACTGATTTTCTACAAAGATACAAAAACAATATAGTTGACCATGGATGGTCCAGTGGCATTAAAATAACCAGATATCCATATGGAAATAAATTAACTTTGATCCATACCTTACACTATATACAAAAATTAACACAAAATAGATCACAGAGCTAAATGTAAAACCCAAAACTATAATGTTTCTAGGGGATGAAAAAGAACATGGATTTTTGTGCATGTGTATGTGTATGGATTGGGGTGATGAGTTTTTAAATACAACATCAAAAGTGTGTGCTATGAAAGAACAACTTGATAAACTGGACTTTGTCAATTAAGAATGTTTGATTTTTTTAAGACCATTAAGAGAAGCAAAAGACAAGCCACAGACTGGGGGGAAGTGTAAAGTAGTATCTGATAAAGGATTTATGTGCAACATATATTTTAAAAAAGTCCAAACTCAACAATAACAAAACAACCCAATAGAAAAGTGGCAAAGATTTACAAATGGCAAATAAGCATATGAAAAGATGTGAAACATCACTATTTATTAGGGTCATAATGAAAGCACAATGAGATACTATTACAAACCTACTAAAATGGCTAAAATACAAAATATAGACTATATCAAATGTAGGCTAAGATGCCAAAAAATTGTAACTTTCATACACTATCAGTGGAAATGTAAAATGGTACAATCACTTTGGAAAATGGTACAACCACTGTGGAAAACAGTTTGGCAATTAAAAATTAAACAGATACCTCCAGTATGATCTAGCTATTTCATTCCTAAGTATTTACATGGGAGGAAAAAAAAACACAACATGTCCAAACAAAGACTTACATGTTCATAGCAGCTTTATTTGTAACAGTCAATTCTGGAAACATCCTAAATGTCCATCAAGAGATGAATGGATAAACAAACTATGACATAATTACACAATAAGATGCTACCCAGCAATAAAAGAATTAAGTTACTTATATATGCTAGGGCATGGATGAATCTCAAAATAATTGTGTTGTGTAAAATAAGCCAGACAAGGACTACATTTGTATGATTCTATTTATATAAAATTCCAAAAAATGTAAACTAATGTAGCATAAAGCATTTCAGTGGTTGTCTGGGGACTGGAGCAAGGGGTGACCAGGAGAGATGGGAGTGAGGGATTTTAAAAGGGTATAAGGAAACTTTTGGGGGTGATGAATTTGTTCATATCTTGATTGTGGTGTGGTTTTGTGGCTGTGTACATGTCAAAACTTATCAAACTGCACACTTTAAATGTGTGCCATGTGTTGTATATCAATTATACATCAATAAACTATTAAAGATGAAATTAAATACACCCAAGGGCTGGAGGCAAAAAATACCTAAGTCCCATACCACAGGTCTTAAGTGGCTGAAATGTCTAAGGTGAGATGCTGTGACAGCCGTGGAGGTGTGGTGTTCAAATCTCCTTCACAAGAACCTGCTGCTGGGAGCACAGCTCACTGCAGGACCAGCTGCGGCCTCTCTGGCTCCACCTCCATGTTAGCAGGAAGGCCACATTTGTCCAGGCTACCCCCAGCTAATGGCTTAGTACTGACCCATTCCTGCCAATGTAGGAGCCTTCTGATGAGAAACCTTCGCTTGGGGCTGCTCCTTTGGCCTGGCCAAAACTTTCTCAGAACCACACTTCTGTACTGACACATTCCAGATATGTGGAAATAGAGAGCCCAGTGGGTTGGATGCTCCAATCACCAAGATAACAAGATCCTAATCCTCTCAGCTTTGGCAGGGATTAAAGGCATTAGGGAGGTTATTCCGCTCACCTACCACCCTGTGAGAACATATGGAGGATCCATGAACGGATCTCCTTGGTCTTGGCTCCATAGACAACAGGGTTGACCACAGGTGGTAATAGATAGATATTAGCCATAATCACATGGAGCGGGGACGTAGGGCCCCCCAGCCTGCGCACCACCGAGAACCCGATGAGGGGCACACAGAAGACCAGGACAGCACAGAGATGGGAGATGCAGGTGTTGAAATCCTTGAGTGCTGCCCCCAGAGAAGACAACTCCAACACAGTCTTCAGGATGAGAATGTAACAGAGGCCAATGAAGAGGGAGTCCACACCCATCACTGAGAGGATAATGAAGAGTCCGTATACTACACTGACCATGGTGTCAGTACAGGACAACTTCATAATATCTTGGTGCAAACAGAAGGAGTGTGTGACAGTATGTGTTTGGCAGTATGACAACCGCTTCAGGATGAAGGGCAGAGGGAAGAAGAAAACAAATCCCCTGGTCAGGGCAGCTAGTCCAATCTTGGCCACAGTAGGCCCTGTGAGCACAGAAGCATGCCACAGTGGATGGCAGATGGCCACAAGGTGGTCAAAAGCCATGGCCAGCAGGACAGCTAACTCCATGGCTGACAGAGCATGGATAAGGAACATCTGGGCCAGACAAACATGGAATCCTATCTCCTGGATGCCTGTCAGGAAGAGGCTGGCCATCTTGGGCATGGTGACAGAAGACAGGACTAGGTCAATGGTTGGAAAGCATGGCCAGGAAGAGGTACATGGGCTCATGCAGGTGCCTTTCCACACGGATGATGAGGACAATGGCCAGGTTGCCCAGAGTGGCCAAGGCATACATAAAACACAGTGGAAAAGCCAGCCAAAAGTGTATGTTAGGCCCCAGGCCAGGGATGCCCACCAGCAGGAAATACACTGGGTGTACCAGAGTTCCATTTGGAGTGGTCATGACAGGAACCAAGTCCTGAGGGCTTCTGCATGCCAAGTCCAGGGTCTATGAAGGGGAAAAGGAGAAACACCATTCAGTCATAGCTCAGAGGAGAGAAAGAAATTACAAGGAAAGGGCACTGGAGTCATGATGACAGCAGCAAACAGAAGATTAAGTACTTGTAATTCTGAACTCCAGCCTCTCTATGGAGAGTCTCTTTCTACACAGTTCCCAGTGTCCCATTAATCTCAGTGTGTGACAACCCACTCAGAAAACATGCAACAGCTCTTCCTTTCCAGAGCTGAAGCTGTGGACCAGGGCACTGCTCTTAACCACTTCTCCAACACAGTGGACCTGCAAAGAATGTTCCACACCGAACCCAGTTTTTCTAGTGCATGTGAGGGTAAAGACCATTTGGGTCCAGAGTGTAAGGCTCAGTCTGTGATTGCCTTTAACATCCACTCTAATCTGATTAAGGGCAGAAAGCAGGGGTTCTGTCTGGTATGGGGTTTCAAGAGACAGATTTATGGTTAGGCCTGAGGAGCATTTCCCAAACTTTCCTGATAGATTAATCTGAAGCAGTTATTGAAAACACTATTCCCAAGGTCTGACTCCAAGCCCAGAGGGTCCAGAAATCTGATTAAAAACAGTAATTCCTTTCTCCCCAGGTAA
The DNA here is from genome assembly GCF_003265705.2 of Callorhinus ursinus. Lineage (NCBI taxonomy): Eukaryota > Metazoa > Chordata > Mammalia > Carnivora > Otariidae > Callorhinus > Callorhinus ursinus. Next base: position 1,119,544 of record NW_027397097.1, read on the forward strand.
ATTTTGTTTTTAATCAGGGAAATTTGTGAAAAGCAGTTCTGGTGTTCTGAGAGGTGGCGAGAGGGCAGTGAAGAAAGATTATCATTTCTAGCCCCCAAAAAAGAAAAGAACAGAATTTTTCATCATGATCTCTGGAGAGCTGCATGAGAGTCAGTCCTAGATTGTGCTTGGCTGGGGTGTGACATGGAAAGGAGATACACGGGAAGAAAAGCGGTCCATGCTGCAGCTGGTGCTATGTGGTGTCCACAGGCACGTCCCCCTTCCACCACTACTCTCCCAGGTGATCACATAACCACGAGGCTCAACTTCCTTAGTCTCATATACCTCTCTGTTCTAGGGCTTCTGTCCTGAGATCCAACCCTATAAGCTGCTGCCTCTTCATATTTCTACTCGGATAGCCTATGGGCCTCACACTCATCTTGCCCCAAAAGGAACCCCTTCCAAATGGTACCTCCCACTCACCCAAGTCATCCAGGTCAGGACAGTTAGTCCCATCCTGACTTTTCTGCTCTTTTATCTCCTCATGTGATTTTACTTTTGCAACTAATCTATTATGACCCTTCCTCCTATTTAACACACGCTCTTTTCCTCCCAATCTCATTATATCATCCACTCTGCTCTGATTATGAAAAGATCTTCCTAACTCACCTGTCTCCAAACCCAGATATTTCAATGCATCTTCTGCATCACTGCTATCAAAACAGCAAAACTAGATATGTCAGGCTCCTCTCTTAACAAGTTACTGGTGATTCCCATAGCGCTCAAAGTTGAAAACACGTGGTCTGCATTCAAGGTCCTTCACGGGCTGGCTCAGACTTAACTTTATAGTCCAGCTTCTCAGTTTCCTTTTTCATTATGGATCACCCACCACTGCTACCACCACCACACATCTATTTGTCCCACACATGTAATTTCCCTGGATAAATTCATTCCCCTTGCCTTGTTTCTTAGGTGAAGGGTAGGAGGCTGGAAAGTGGGGAGTCCTTTCAGGCTCAAGGGAGAGACATAGTTTGGAATGGGCCTCACAATGTTTGAAGAAACTCCTCTTTGGTTGATCGCTGAACAAGGTCTGGGATCCCAGCCGCTGTAATCTGGGAAGCGCGCTCGCAGACAGACTTCTCCAAGTAACCAAGCGAGCTGAGCAGAGGCCCAGCTTCCTCCTGCAATGCTTTCTGGCTGGATCTCTAGGCAAGACTCCCTGCCGCGCCTCGCGCCGCCCCCCTCCCTGGGCTGAGCCTGGCTCACTCAACAGCAGTGCCTCCGCCCAAAGCCATGGCACGTTTATAGCTTCTCCCGGGCCCTAGGGAGTGTGAGGGATGAAGAAGAGTAAATTACTCCAGGCTCCCTGGGAACCACACTCCACTCAGGCACCCAAGAAAAGCTGAGCCCTGACTCCTACCCAGAGTGGCTGTGCTGATACTATTCTAAGGCTCGGAAGACTAGAGGGAAGGCGGGTGCCGTCAGGTGGAGAGAAGAGGGATGACCTGCGCTGGAAGCAAGGAGCAACTGAATGGAGGTGTGGGCATGTACTACAAAGAGCACAGCCATGGATACTTAGGCTCACACTCCCAAACGTGCTATCCAAGGGGATTCAGGCTGTGCTCCGTTAACAGCCTCCTGCTCCTTGATGCTGCCCCCTTGTGGTCAGATCGGAAAGTTGCAGCCTCATAGTTGACGGGGCCATAGCTCTGAGGATGACGTTTCAAGGACCAAGGACCTAACTCAGCGGTCTTGAATTTGAACTCCTTCCATTGCAGTACACTGCCCCTTCGTTCTCCTTCCCTCTCAAGCCAACTCATTCTTCCTTGAGCCATTTTTTTTTAAAGATATCATTTATTTATTTGACAGAGAAAGACACACAGCCAGAGAGGGAACACAAGCAGGGGGAGTGGGAGAGGGAGAAGCAGGCCTCCCGCCGAGCAGGGAGCCGGATGCGGGGCTCGATCCCAGGACCCCAAAATCACGACCCGAGCCCAAGGCAGACGCTCAACCAGCTGAGCCACCCAGGTGCCCCTCCTTGAGCCATTACTCATAGCTTCTGTCACACCAGAAATGGGACAGTGTACAGAGGTTATTTAAATGTGGGGCTCTGTCAGGAAATAGACATGTCCAAATTGGAGTCCAACCACTTGCTCATGATATGACCACCCTTAGCCTCAGTTTGATGTGAAAAATAAAATGAGATATTAGCAATTCTCCAGTGAATGTTTGTGTTCATTATTATTACTCAAAACAACTGGAAGAGCCAAAGAAATAGGAAATTCAATTGAGATAGTGCTACAACAGCCAAAGGAAAAAAATACACTGGGAAAGAACAGTGGACAGCAGTACAGAAGGCTGCTGAGAGATCAAGCACTATCGGGACTGAAAAGATCACTTGTTACCTTGAGAAAGTCTTGTGGGAAGAGATTCTTGAATGCATCAAGTGAGGAGTAAGCGGGCTGGGAAGAAAGGGAGAAAGCGGATGTAGACAACTCTTTGAGTAAGTTTGCATATGAAGGGAAGGAGTGAAATGGGAAATATGTGAAAACCTGATAGCTCTAAGGAGTTTTTAAATGTGTATTTGAGCTACACGAGATTGAACACAAGTATATGGAGTTAATAGAGAAGCTCCCTGTTCTTAACATTCCTGGTGGGGATCTTTAAGGCTATGACCCTTCAGCCTCTATATAGTAACCGTGAGAAATCTTACCTGTTCTCATAGCCTCTATTACCAAAACAGGCCAGACTAATATTCTGAACAGCAGACATGGTAATGTCTATTGGAAATCACCATTTTGGTGCTCCTCAGGGACCTCAAACTCAATGCCTCCAGCTAAACTCATTATCTCTGATCCCCAGTCTACGCCCCCAATCTATGTTTTCTGTTGCCTGTCACAAAATGACTGTTACCCAGTATTAACCACACCATTCTAGATGCTGCTTCTACAAGGAAATCTCTCTGGTAAGAAAATGTTCTCTTGGGGTGCCTGAGTGGCTCAGTCATTAAGCGTCTGCCTTCGGCTCAGGTCATGATCCCAGGGTCCTGGGATCGAGTCCCACACTGGGCTCCCTACTCAGTGGGGAGCCTGCTTCTCCCTCTCCCACTCACCCTGCTTATGCACTCTCTCTCTCTGTCAAATAAAATCTTTAAAAAAAAGACAATGTTCTCTTATTTCCAAGGGTATCTAAATTCCATTTGTAGATGAATAATGCCATTGTATTTTGTTAGAAGATACTGATGGATGTGTCAATACCAAGCCACAAACACCCACCATGAAAGGAGAGCATGGTTTTTACCTGAAGATAAAAATGATTTCTTGTGTTAACAACCTGTAATACGGTAAGAAAAAGAAATGTATGAGATTTAGAAAAAAATTAATCATTATTTGTGGATTAATGATTATATATGTATAAAAATCCAAAAGAATCCATTGATAAGTAATTTAAATTAATAAGAAAGTATATAAAGGTTGCTGAATACTGATAATGTGAATAAGTAAATATATAAAAGTTGCTAAATACAAGGTCAATGTACAAAATTCCACTATATTTCTTTATAAAATACACATGATTTTTTTAAAACATTTACAATGGCATAGAAAAATCACATTATCTAAGAGTAAATCTAACAAAGGTACAGAGCACCTTCTATACAGAAAACCAGAAGGCATCCTTAAAAACAAACTGAGGGTTGCTGGGGTAGACAGGGATGGGAGGGATGGGGTGGCTGGGTGATGGACACTGGGGAGGGTATGTGCTATGGTGAGCACTGTGAATTGTGTAAGACTGATGAATCACAGACCTGTACCCCTGAAACAAATAATACATTATGTTAATAAAAAAAAAGAAGGCATGCTTAAAAGAAATTGAGGAATAAATGGAAGAAAAAAACTATGTTCTTCTATAGGAAAACTCAATAATGCAAAAAACTTAATTATCTCCCCAAAATTTTTCTACACATTCAATGCACTCTTAATAATATCCTAACAGCTCATTTTGTAGAATTTGATAAGCTTAATTAAAAATGTATAGCAAAATATAAATGGCTTTATATTTAAACACTCTTGAAGAATGGAACCAACATGGGAAAACTTGATATATCAAATCTCAAGACTTATATAAAGCTATAGTAATTATGAAAGTGATATTGGTTCAGGGTAGACAATTGAGCCAATGAACAAAAATAAAAGCCCAGAAGTACATCTACTCATTTAAGGCCAGTTGGTTTTTGTTTTTGTTTTTGTTTTCATTTTTTAAGATTTATTTATTTATTTGAGAGACAGCGCATGAACGCACACAAGCCGGAGGGCCAGAGGGAGAGGGAGAGGGAGAATCTCAAGCCAACTCTGCACTGAGTGCAGAGCCCAACATGGGGTTTAATCGCAGGACCGTGAGATCATGACCTGAGCCAAAACCAAGAGTCAGACGCTTAACCAACTGTGCCACCCAGGCACCCCAATGACCAGTTGTTATATGACAATGGTAGCACAACGGAGCAATGAGGAAAGGATATTTTTAATAAATGATACTGGAACTGCTGGATACCCATATGGAAAAAAATGAAATTTGAGCCCTAAACTCATACCACTCACAAGTATCAATCCTTCACAGATTATAAGTAGACCTATAAAAGGCAAAGCAATTATACTTTCCAAAGTAATATAAAAGAATATTTTCATGACCCTAGGTAAAGATTGATTTCTTAATGCCAGCTAATTCATCCATGGATATTTATTTGTATGTGACAGGCACTCTTCGAATTGATGGAAATATATCAGTGAACAGAACAGACAAATGCTTTTGTGGAGCTTACACACTACCCACTGTGATTTAGCATTACTTTGTAGGAATAGCTGTCTAAATGTATGCCAAATAGTCTCCTTTTCTTAGAGTTCAGAAATTATATCTGAAATTACCTAGGTATGGATCTTTCACTTTATGAATGAGTGAGCATCTTAAGACTTGGGTCTTTATGGAAATTTTTTCCTAGTTATTTCCCTGATTATTGATTTCATTCCATCTCCATTCCCTCCTTTCCTTCCTTCTGGAATGCCTATATTTGCCCTCCAAGTCTCTTGTCTTTTCTTGCCTATGTCTATATATTTGCTGAAAAACAAAGAACTAGGAATGACCAATTGGAGAGATTTTCCCAGAACATTGTGCAAAAAGACAATGGCTACTCTGTTTTATTCAGTTTCTCTCTCTCTTTTTTTTAATTTACACCTCGGAGTTTTAGGGAATCAAGAACATGCTCCTATCTCTTCTCCCTGTTGGTTCAAAACAACCAAACATTCCCCGCAAAATTTGCACACTTTGCCTTACTGTTATTGTTTCAAATAATTTGCTATTGTTTGCATATTGCTTTTCTTCTGTAGCCATCTTCTTGTTTTAAGACAATAGGATTTTCTCAGCTCTCACTAATGTTATGCTTTTATTTTAAGGTTCTCTCACTTCTTCCCTGTATTTACTGGGCCACTTGGTTTGATTTCTCATTTCTGTTCTCTTTTTTTTCAAGCTCTGATATTTTTCCACATTACTAGCTTCCTTTTATCTGTTCATGGTTATGAATGATGGTTTGACAAGTCACTCTTCTTAGCTGACATATGTTCTCATAACATTCTGCCTTTTCAATGAAGAGTAGATTGGGCTTTTTTTTTTTTAAGATTTTATCCATTTATTTGACAGAGACACAGCAAGAGAGGGAACACAAGCATGGGGAGTGGGAGAGGGAGAAGCAGGCTTCCCTCTGAGCAGGGAACTCGGTGCAGGGCTCGATCCCCAGACCCCGGGATCGTGACCTAAGCTGAAGACAGATGCCCAACGACTGAGCTACCCAGGTGCCCCTAGATTGGGCTTCTTCCTAGGAGGGTTATAAGGAATAGCTCAGGTGAGCAGGCCACTCATACTCTAAGACCCATAGAGACGTGAGGCAGAGCTCTTTCCACAGGTGCCAAATACTGGAGGTTCTGAAGCAAGGGCCTCCCTGCATGGTTTCATGACAGCTTTCCCTCTACCTTATTCTCAACAGATTCACAGGAATCCCTAATTTTAGAATGAATTTTTCTCTCTTTTGTGTGACAGGATTGTATATTCTTGATAAATTTTATCTTCTTAGTTGAATTTTTAGACACAGAATTAGAAAGCAGAAATCAAAGTTAAGTTGCCATCTTCCCAAAACCCTCCTGAATGCAGGGTTGTGGAGCCAGGGAATCACCTTGGAAGGCAAGAAACTCTCCCATTACATCAAATGGTAAGAGTGGAGTAATTCTAAGTAGGCTAAGGGTGAATTCATTAACCCCAAAGTCGGTAGAGATTTAGTGAGGGCATTTTAGGTCTCTGGGATGTTACTACTATGAATTAGTAAACAGCATTACATACAATTCCCCCAATTTTGGTTGTTTTCTTCTTTAAGCTATATCCGGGATTAAGGTAGGACTAACTTGTAAGTAACTGCATATCTTGTCCAAAATCTGTCTATGGGCATTGACTGTGTATCAAAAATTATATTTGATTCCATTTATTAGTTAAACCCTGATCAAAGCTATAGATTTCAGAGATCTAGAATGTGGTTCCAAGAATAATAAGTGTCATTAGTAAGTAGATAAGAAGCAGTCTCGTTTTGAATTGCTGGGCGGCAAGAGGTGTGAATAAAATCATCATAAATCCTCAGGTCAATAAACAATTAAAGGAAATCTATAATAAAAATGCCATTGCTTTGTAATCAGATTGGCATAGACACAACAGTGGCAGTTGTATGCTTATCTTAGCAGGTAAAATAATGACCGTATGTATTAATGACAAGATAGAGGGATACCTGTGATCATTAGAAGTGATAATAGATAAAATAAGAGTGTGTCAGAAATTGAAGGAGGAGAAGATCCTCCTTAGGAGCTGAGTTGAAAAAGCAAGGGAGGGAGCACTGGAAAACATTATGATCCAGTAAATGCATTGCTTCTACAAGTGGTAGAGAAAATATGGAGCTAATGTTAGAAGTTTAAAAAAAAAAAAAATGCTGGACTTGCTTGAACTGACAGGAAAACAAAAAGAGAGAAATGCAATAGTAAAGGAAGTTAGAGTCATATCTTACTAACCAGGAAGAGGTAACAACATTTATAGAAGTTCTGGAAAATATAAAAGCTCAACGAGAAGAAGTAAGAATATAGGAAGACATAGCAAGGCCAGGATAGGCCACTGTAGGTCCCTGAAGCCTTAAGCTCCGGAAGAAATCAGCAGCTGTGGTTCAGGAATGAGCTGATCACGATTTTTCTAGCACATGAAATATAAACAATAATGGGAAACTGCACAAGAAAGCCAGACTCACAGATCTAAGGAAGTCCAGCACAGTAAGTAGCTGTGGTAGCCACTTCGGCGAGAGCAGGAGTCCTTGTAATCCTATAGCAGATACAAAGAAATACAAGGAAAAAAGCAGTTAATAAGGATTGTGGAAAATGTTGGGCCCTAATCTTCGACTGAAATTTGTTTTTGTTGAATATCATGCATCCGGCTCAAAAGAAAGTAGGTGTTGTATCCTCAGAAAAAGCATTCTCTCCATGCTGCAGTTGGGACGCTTGGAAAGTATGGGCACAGAGAGGGCGATGGAAAGGAAAATGTGCAGGTTTTATAATATGCACAGTAATACTTAAGGGAAGAATAGGACGTTGAAAACTTCTAAGTTGAGAAAACAGAAGTTTTTCATAAACCATTCCCAAAAAGAAGATTGTTTGTATAAACAGAGGTTTTTTTGTTTGTTTGTTTTTCCCATGTTGTGTGGGAACCATAGCATCACTCCTCTAACTTCTCAGAGACGCTCCTGAGTCTGGCTCTAGACACCAAACAATGGGCACAGACTGACAAAACAATTTCGAAAACTTGAAACCACCAATCCCTTGTTTTTCCTTTCTGCCCCCTCCAAAGATAACATATTTCTCTGTAAGGACTATGGCCTGTGATGGCCACATGCGTTCGAACATCCTTTTGACTAGGGAAATGCTATTGTACCATGTGGTGGCCACATTTTGTTCTGAGAACTTATGTGTGTTTTCTAAATTTTATGAATATGGAGTTGGTGTATGTGGTGAATATTTGTCATTCATTGTGGCTAACTCAGCATCTGAATTGGTCTTCCTGTTTGAGGAATTTCCCTCAGTATGGTTCTACATCTCCCTAAGATGGTAGCCATAAACTCAGCTTCCTGGCTAATCAATTTTTCTACCGTAATAAAAACCTCAAAATCACAGGGGCTTACAACAAATATTTTTTCATTCATGTCCTCAGCTACAGGTGGACTGCTGGGACTCTGATCCACAGGTCTTCTCATCCAGGACCCTAGCTGAAGGAGGAGCTCCTCTTTGGGACCTGTCTTTACTGTGGCGGAGGGAAAATATGAAGAAGTGGTGCAAGCGTGTCTCATAAATCTTCTGTAGGAAACTGAAACATGTCCTTAGCTCCCATTCCAATGATCCAAGACAGTCACATAGCCAAGTCTGATAAGGGCCTGGGGCAATATTCTCCACCTATAGGCAGGCACTCTGAGTCATAGGCCATGGATGGGGTTGGACATTGCCCTTACAAGAAAATCGATGGGAACGATAATTCAATCTACTACCATGAGATCTAAGTGCTGTCAATCATGTAAACCTGCAAGAAGCAGACTCGGAAGCTAAGAACATAAAGCAGATGCTACGTTGAATCATGCTGGTGAAAATCAATAGAAGAATCCATCTTCTAGAGAAAGCAGAGTATAGAGAGTATAGTGAGACAGAGATAGAGAGTATAGTGACAGCTTCTTCTTTTTTTTATGGTTTTCCTTTTTATTTAATCAAAGACTAGTGGATAAACATAAATACAGCACAATTACTTCAGATCATTCTTCGTATTGTATACACACAGACCGATGAACGTACTCTGAAAGAAACCTGCAGTCGGCAATGAAATGCATACAGCTTTTCCTTCCCTCGCTCAAAAAAATTTAAAAACACACAAAGTGAGAATTTATCAGCACACACTCTCCTGTGACAAATGATTCAGACATAAATAATGGGTGCAAAGAAACCATATGCTAACATATGTAGAACCTTTGTTAATGAAAACCCAGAAGCAGCCATAAAGATGAAGATACATTCAGTGACTGGTAACTAGTTGTGCCCTGAGGGGCGCCATCGACAGAGATCGTGCTGCAGAGAAAAGCTATGTACACACACAGTGAGAAAATAAACTGCAAGATCAATGCATGCATGTTTAATACTGGAAAAATCACGGCCCTCCAAAATTTCGCCACATTTGTTATAAAAGCCCTCTGCACCCAACTAAAATTAAAATGATCTTAAAAGGATAATACTTGTAAAGTTTACTTTTCAGCCACAGAAACTGCAATGGAAATAAATGTTGAGTCATTTTCAAAACAAAGACAAAAATCTATTCGTCTGATGACATGCATGATTAAAAGGTCTATGCAAGATACATTGCCCTACATTCCCAATGACTAGGAAAAAAAACCTCAAGTCAATTTTTAGTTTGCAGATGGTCAGAGGATTTTGTATTCCAGCAGGAGTTCAAATCTTCTGGATCTTCTCACCAACAACTACTGGATGTTCTTTTCTGATTTTCTCAGCAGCATCAGCTTTGTAATTCTAAGAGCAACTGCGTACATCGGAGTAACAGTGTACATCACAGCAAACATTTCCACACCGGCATTCAAACCCAGTAAGTCCCGCTTTCTTTCTACACATGAAACAGCGATTCTTTTTTTGTTTTGGTTTTTCAAGAGACTTGCTTTGCTCTTCAGATGGCTGCTAGGCCATATCTGACACAGAAGCTTGTAGGTCTTCTGTTTCAGGTCCTGCTTTATCCACAGATGTACTGTCCAATTGGGAAGATGCTACAGATACTGATAAAAGTGACTGATTTGATACAGGGCTTGGCAGCACAGACGCAGACATGGAATCTAGCGGTGACTGAGCGTCCGGGACACTGCCGTTTGTGCACTGGATGGGGAAAGATTCAGACAGACTACTGACAGGAGCTGCAGGGGGAGCTTTTCTGCCATTACTACTATTCTGTCTTTGAAGATGTTCTTTATAGCATACTGAACACATGCCATTTGTATGAGGGTTTCCACAAAATCTGCAGCCAGTGGGACAAAGCATAGGCACTTGACAGTGACTAGTTTCTTGAGCCATGTTCCTCTGTTGTACACCAAAACCTCCACAATTTTCTGTTTGCTTCCTCTCAGACTGACTTCATTTGAAGCTGTCATAGTGACAGCTTCGAGTGCCCATGTTTGGGAGTAAGATCTGAGTTAACCATGCACAATGGAGGTAGTAGTGATATCTCTACCGGAGTGAACCTACAGAGTAGGGTGGTGATGTTCCTGCCTGTGTCATCCATGAGCTACCTAATATTCCTTAGTAAGTCCTTTTTCTGATTAAAATACGTTTCTGGCATTTTCAACTCTTATTATTAGTCAGCCTTTTGGCTGGCTGGCTCCTGACTCAGTCTTTTGCTATCCACGTCCAAGGCAATGAGTTTGGCCAAATACCTCTAAACTCTATCACGCTCTGATAAAGAAACTATATCAATTTAATCTTTTCTACTGTAGAAATATGCCTTCTTTTCCATCACCTACTGAATAATACTATAATTATATAGTCGGCCACAAAATATTTTCCCAAAGCAAGGCCATCGTGGCATTTTAAAAATAAGTTTTTATGCAATGTGGTCATAAAATAACAGCAAGCCTAAAAAAAAATTACAGTTGACCCTTGCACAATGCAGGGGTTAAGGGCACTAGCCACCCCACACATACCCTATTCAGTCAAAAATCCACATTTAACTTTTGACTCCCCCCAAATTTAACTACTAATACCCTACTGTTAGCCAGAAGCCCTGCTGATAACATAGTCAATTAACACACGTTTTGTATATTATATGTATTATATACTGCATTCTTACAATGAAGTAAACTAGAGAAAAGAAAATGTTAAGTAAATCATAAGGAAAAGAAAATACATTTACAGTACTGTACTCTACAAAATCTGTGTATAAGTGACCTGCACAGCTCAAACCTGTGTTGTTCAAGGATCAGCTGTACTTATATATTTAAAACTTCACTTGTGGTGACCATAGAATAACATAAAGACTTGTCGAATCACTGTGTTATACACCTGAAA
>NW_027397097.1:1130793-1162449 GCF_003265705.2 Callorhinus ursinus
GTAGAAAACTAAATTCAAAACTGTAGTTACAGTTTATTAATAACAATGAAGGTGCCATTACAATGTACGGAATATAGTCTGACATAAATTTAGAGAAAGCTTTATACTCCCCAATAAATAAACTAAAAAGTAATGCAAGAATCAAGGGAGAAAAAGAGAATGAGCAAAAGCGAAATAAAGGAAAATACAATAAGGATAAAATCAGAAAAAAAGCAAGTTAAAATAACCATAAATTAACAGGTTCCTTGAATGGAACAATAAATTAGAACTTTGGCAATAAAAATAAGTCTTTCGGGGGGAGAAAAGTAGTGGTAAGTACATAATATTAGAGATCATAATCAAGAAAAAGCCTAGAAATGGAGAAAAATAAAAGTTAATACTTTTAATTTGGGTTGCTGGACCCAATTTCAACGTGCGAAGGAGTGGGGTGGTTTTTCCACAAGAACAAGCAATTCTCAGACATGAGCAGGGTGAGAATTCAACTCAATGCTGATAGTGTCTACCTCAAAATAGCATCAGATCCACAGGTTAAGGGTTCAGTCCTACAGGACTGCCTCCCCCCCCCATCCACACACACAGGTTGTTACCTGTACTTCTACCTACTGGCTATAAACCACAGGTTTCCCCTTTGGGTTCAATTAATTTGCTAGAGCAGCTCACAAAACTCGGAAGCATTGTACTTACTAGATTACTGGTTTATTATTAATGCATATCACTCAGGAACAGCCATATGAAAGAGCTACAGAGGGCAAGGTCAACAGGAAGGGGTGCAGAGCTCCCATAAGCTCTCTAGGTATGCCACTCTCCCAGCACCTCCACACAGTTACCAACCCAGAAGCTCTCTCAACCCTGTCCACTTGGGTTTTTATGGAGGCTTCATTATGTAGGCATGACTGATCAAATCATTGGCCACTGGTGATCGATTCAACCTCCAACCCCTTTCTCCTCCCCTGGATATCAGAGGTGCGGGAGAAGGTAGGACTGAAAGTTACAACCCTCTAATCATAACAGGGGTTCGCCTGGCTACCAGCCCCCATCCTTTCTTGAGGTCCAAAAGTCATCTCATTAACATAACAAAAGACACCTTTATGGTTCTCATCACATACGAAATTCCAAAGGCTTCAGGAGCTCTGTGCCAAACATGGGAAAGAAGGCCAAATATATATCTCTTATTATAAATCACAATATCACAACTTTGCATAATTACACACTCATAAATTATGGAAACATTTACACTCTGAGGATAATAACTTAGTAAAACAAATTAAGAGTTGAAAGAAATCTAAATAGATACCAATATAATGAACTGTAAAGCTATTTCTTATTTTTTTAATCCAACATAACACTGATATCAAAACCAGTAACAGTATTTGTCTGGCTCCTTCTTCAGCCAACCATCCAGACACCTTGCTGTTTGTTATATGTAACTATTAGCAGTTGCTATTGTAATATATAGTTATATTTTCATATATAGATACACAAAGATATAAACATATCTTGGTAACTATACATAAAAATAATATATAAATATACATACTTATTTTTTAAAACATCTCACACACACATACATACTTCTATATTCCCATTCATGGCATCTCACACTTAAGCCACATTAAAGTAGGTCTTCTTCTTCCCACTATTGCTCCTTTCCTTTGCTTCTAGAGTTGCTCCCTTCTCTCTACTCCCTGTTCTTAGTCTCTTGTACAACTAAAACACACTCTCAGTGACTCCCCAGTCACTTTCACGGGCCTCCAGTGACTCAGGAGCACTTGCAAAAAAGGCTCTCCACATCCTCTAGACAGAATTCTAGGTTTTAGCTTCTAGGCTTCCCTTGCTCCTCTATCCCTGACTCTCTTTCTCTGCCTAAGTAAGAGTATTAACAAAGGTCTGTGGCTTTGCTGCTCTGAGCTGGGACTTCTCTCTTAGCTTGGGCTAACATTGAGTGGATGTGAGAGGAAGGCCCTAACTTCCCCTACTTGGACTCTGGGGAAGTGTCCTCCTTGCTTTCTGGAAACTGAAGACAACCTAGAATACTGGAAGAACAGGAGGTCTTATTCTATTATAAAAGGTCCAGAAAGAGACTTTTGAGGTAGAGTGGGGCAACTACCCATTGTCTGAGGTGCACTCCTCTTAGCCTCACTCCTCACAGGTCTTTCTTCTGACTGCTTTGCCACTACCATGGGCAGCTCTCTCCTACCGTCTAAAGTTCAAGCTTAAGCTTGTATGAAGCTTAGTGAGGTCCCAGGGTTTGTACCAGCTTCCTGCCCCTTCCTTAGCCCTTCCTCAATGCCCTCACCTTCTTTCCTGACCCCCACCCAGTTCTCAATCTTTACTTCTCTTATGGTAACATTCCTTACCCACAGCCCAGACACCATCTCACAGCTAGCCACTCACCTTGTTGTCCTGGTCTGTGTTGGATTCAGGCAGGGGGTTGTGGTCTGCAGTCACACCCATGGAATGTCTCCAAAACAGAGCCTTGCCTGTATACACATGTCTGCTTTTCACAGCAAACAAGGCACCCTGAGTGAGGCTGGGAAGGACAGCTTCTCTGCAGGGGTGATGGGCTGATAGGCCTTCAAAAGCTCTCTGTCCAGCCTTCCCTTGGTGAACACAAGCCCTCTCCCCCAGCAACCTCAAGGTGCCTTTTTGTCTGGGCCCTTGAGAGTCAGTCATGGTCATGGACAATTGCAAGTTACAAACGAAAATGATCTCCCCATTAACTATTTTAACTTCACAGAAGCTCCAAAGTACCACCAACTTGATCTTGAGCTCCTGAAGAACAGAGACTATATGGCTCATAGTTGTAATCCCAGCACCCAGTACAAAATGTTGTGAAAAGCTGATGCTCAATAAATGTTTTAAAGTGGCTTGTTTCACTTAACCCATTCACTCTTCTGTTAGGCAGCAATTTGTCCAGATCCTGGTAAGATGATCCAACTGAGACATCAGTTACCTCTTTTCTTCTTTTGTTCATAGCCCCATTTGTTTCAAGGATTTTCTGGTCCTCGCTCTTCAAAGTTTCAACCATGACCTGGGCCCTGACATTAGCATGAAGATCCAAAGAGTATCAGTCCCAACAATGAAATCTAGACCTGGGCTTCAATTGGAGCATTTCCTGGTTATTTTCCATGTGGACAGGACATGCCTTATTTGCTTATTCAGTAAACACCTAAATATCAGGAAAAGGACAAGGTGCTGTAAGTGCAAAGAAAAACCCAAATCACTGCCTTAAGTAGCAGTTTGTGTGGGCACACGACCGAGTCTATGTGTTTGGGTGAGGTAGGGGTGCCAGTCATTTAAAATTAAAAGAAAAAAAAATAATGACAATTTGCGACTGGGGATTCCACTTCTACTCTACCAGATCCCAGTATCTGTTTCTATTTTTTTTTTCTTAAGTTTTTATTTTACTTCCAGTTAGTTAACATACAATGTTATCACTTCGGGTGTAGGACATAGTGATTCAACCCTTCCATACATCACCGAGTGCTCATCAGAAAAGTGCACTCCTTAATCCCCGTCTCTACTTCTAACTTTAAAGTGGACTGCGGCAGCAAGTGATAAGCAGCTGCCTTCTTCAGTATTCAATGGTAAGAGTTTGCCAAGAAAACGCAGGAGGATTGTTTTGTTTTGTTTTTTTCATAAGAACCCAGTATCTGCAACCTGGAGCTTCCCACCCTCGCAAAGGCAGGTCGAAGCAATTAAACGTTTAATAATTAAAGTTTTGTCAAAGTAATTTATGTATAATAAAAATAAATCAATAAATCCGGTCTTATATGGAAAAGCAATAGTAGCTTAATCTTACAAGAAACTGCATATGAGTGCCCAGGCCCGCGCTAAATTGGGTCACAAAACCAGACGCGACTGACCTCATAGGCTGCTGAGTTTTAACACAGAAAACTGGCAAATGAATAGCATTAGGTCTGGTGCTACCACCTGGAAGGAACAAGGCTCGCTCTGCAGAGCCTCCAGTCAGAGCGGAAGCATAAGACTTAGGGGGTCCCTTGGCTCAAGAGTCAGCAGGGCCTCTGCTAATGCAGGGCTTGAGCGGCCTCATTCGGGAGCCCACGCCTATCATGCGACCTACCCCGAACCCCTTTCACAGTTTAAATGACTCTGAGCGGGAGAAAGAACCAGAAAAACCGACGTAGCAGAGAAAAAAAGCACTGGCACGCCGAGAGCCAACCTCCGATTGGTTAGAGTTGTCTTGATCCCTGTCTGTGATTGGCTGTTCCCACAAAGACGTCGCCGGCGTGCGATCCCGGCGCCTGGGCCCTGCTCGCCGCTCATTGGCTCCCGGCCTGTGGGCGGGGCCTGGGAGCCCTGCTGGAGAGGCGGAGGAGCCGGCAGCTTTGGGGCCTTCATCTGCCGGCCGGCGGTAAGTGCTGCGGTGGCTTGGCCCGGCGCTTGTGCCGCTGCGGGTCCTCGGCGGTGGGAAGCGGGCGTCTCCACTTTCGGTTTCCGCCGCGGGGCGCTAGTCCCGGCTGAGGAGGGAGGTGGGGGACAGCTGTGCCTGTTCTGAAGTCGGAGGTCCTGCAGGCTCACTTTCTTCTATCCCCAGCCGTCCGCTGTCCGCGGGCCCTGCTCCGGATTCTTGTGGCCGGGAGGTTACCATCCCCCTCTGTTCCAGAACCCCCGGGGTCACCGCCTCCCTCTCCCCTCTCCGCTCTGGTCTCTCCTCTCCAGGCTTTTCCACGTTGTGTCCCCCTCCCTCAAATGTCTTTCCCAGACTGGATCCCCACCCTTGCAAAGGCAAGGTCGAAGCAATTAAACGTGTAATGATTAAAGTTTTGTCAAAGTAATTTATGTATAATACAAAAATAAATCAATAAAGCCGGTCTTATATGGAAGAGCAACAGTAGCTAGCTGACCCTAAGTCGTTCTTGCCCAGGCCACCACTTTGAACTTTTTTCATGTTTAAATCTTTATGACTCTGAAATCTAAAATATGCTTTTGCAGCATTTCTTGATTTATCGTTTTGCTATTTCTTTACCTCACCTCCCTACTGCCACCATCTTCTCAGTTTTCGATTTTTATTTGCATTCTCCTGTTGATCTTTGTAGCTTTAAATCATAGATACCAACTTCTCTTGTGTCACTTTTAGGTGGTAGCTCTTGGTGCCCCACTGTATGAGATGAAATTGACACTTCCACTTCCAACCTACTAAAAGACCTCAACGTTTACACTTAATTCTTTCATATTCAAAAATGTTTGAGTCACTGTTCTTGATGTTGGGGATATAGTAGTGAACAAAATAAGAGAATATCCCTAGGGGCGCCTGGGTGACTCAGTTGGTTAAATGACTGCCTTGGGCTGGCTCAGGTCATGATCCTGGAGTCCCTGGATCGAGTCCCGCATAGGGCTCCCTGCTCAGCGGGGAGTCTGCTTCTCCCTCTGATCCTCCCACCTCTCGTGCTCTCTCTCTCTCATTCTCTCTCTCAAATAAATAAAATCTTTAAAAAAAAAATTTTTAAAAAGAGAATATCCCTATCCCTGTGAAGCTTCCAGCATGGGAAGTAAGATAATAAGCGTGTGTATCAAATGATATTAAGAGCAGGATCATGGAAAAGTCATTTCAAGCTGTGAAAACAGCAGGAGCCCAAGTTGGGTAGAATAAATGGACGTGAGGTCTGCAAGAAAGTGGAAATTTCTCTCTTTGCTTAACTGGGCAGTGTTGCTGTTTCAGAGTTGAAGAGAGAGAGCTTCCCTATTGGACTGATGGTTCTCGGTAGGTTAGGGATTTCACAAAACTAGGTTTTAGGATACTGGGTCCCACAGTTTGGCAGTCATAGTGGTGGGGGGGGAATTAGGAGGCAGGGAGGCCAGTGAGAAGGCATGACCTGCTGCTGGCCTGTAACAGAGAGCCCTGCAAAATCTACATACTACTCCAGTTTCTTCAGGAAGCCTACTGGACTACCTTAAATCATGGTGATTTCTCTCTCTCTCTCTCTCTTTTTTAATTTTATTTTATTATGTTATGTTAGACACCATACAATACATCATCAGTTTTTGATGTAGTGTTCCATGATTCATTGTTTTCATATAACACCCAGTGCTCCATGCAGTACGTGCCCTCCTTAATACCCATCACTGGGCTGACCCATCCCCTACCCCCCTCCCCTCTAAAACCCTCAGTTGGTTTCTCGGAGTCCACAGTCTCTCATGGTTCATCCCTCCCTCCAATTTCCCTCCTTTCATTTTCCCTTCCTTCTCCTAATGTCCTCCATGCTATTCCTTATGTTCTACAAATAAGTGAAACCATATGATAATTGACTTTCTCTGGATAAAGAAGATGTGATCTCTCTCTTTTTAAAAAAGATTTTATTTATATATTTGAGAGGGAGCGAGCATGAGAGAGAGAGCACAAACAGAGGGGAGAGGGTAGAAGGAGAAGCAGATTCCCCGCTGAACAGGGAGCCCGACGCAGGACTTGATCCCAGGACCCTGAGATGACCTGAGCCAAAGGCAGGTGCTTAACCGACTGAGCCACCCAGGCGCCCAATTTCTCTCTCTTGAATTTTCGTTCTACCGTGAAGCTAGAGAGGTTAAGTAATTTGCCCAGGATAGAATGGTGGGGCCTAGGACCAAGCATCTGTAAAATGAAAACAATAGAATAATGGTTTCCATTTAGGGTTGTGAAATAAACTGAGTTAATTGGTGTAAAGGGCTCAGAATAGTGCCTGGCACACAGTGTAAGTGCTTAAGGAATGTTTGCTATTATTTTTACTGTATAATATGCTCTCAATTACCTAACAAAATATAAAAACATTTTGGGTCTAGGAGGTATTTCCTATGTCTACCTGGTTTATTTATTCAACAACAGCATGGCAGACCATTTAGGTATGGAGGATACAGCCATGACTGAGACCAACAGGGCTCTTCCCTTTATAGATTCTAGCTGGTAACACAGACTTGGAAAGTAAACAAAGAAATACTGTCTACTGAGCCAAAAGTCTGCCATTGATCATTCAAGTTCCATACTCTTATCTGGCCCTGGCAAAAATCTCAGGTTTCTTGCTGGGGTAGTGACTTCATCAGTATGGGTTTGACTGTCATCAGATGAGCTGTGTTTTTATCTTCCAATGGGTGTTGTTTCATCTCTGCTTCTAAACATATCACTGAAGGCTGAGGAGAGTGTCTTGGCAACTTAGTGAATGCTAGTGCTAGAGAAATTGGCAGGGGTTTAGAGGGTGTGGAGAAAGCATTGCTGGTTCCCTTACACTTTACACTCAAGTGTGCAATGCAAGAGAACAAACTGAGCATATAGGCAATGGTCTTCTGACATACTACCTTTTCTGCACCTTGAAGTATATAAATAGACATATAAACATACTAGAGAGTAAGGCTAGGGGCATTTCTGGCCTTATTTTGGATACTGAAACACCACATTCTGTGGGACCTTTCCCAAGCTCAAAAGAAACAATACTGATTTGGAGAGTGTGATTGAAGTAGGGTAGGAATGGTCTGGTGAGCAAACTCAGAGGAGAATAAGAGATGACCAAATGAATGAAAACTGAAAACTCTCAATATCCACTCACTTAGGCATCCCCAGATGTCTCCACAGTGGTATGGATAATGTGACCCGGTCGGAACCTCAGTTGAGAAGGCCAGCACTTATATTAACTAAGGTCAATAAAGGATCCAAAGGAGGAAGTTGGTTTGTTTTTTTCTTTCAGTCACTAATTCTCCCTTTTGCTGATCCCTTTGTTCTTCAACAGAAGAACATTTTTATCTTACTTGTTTTTTTCTTCTTTTTCTCCTTCTCAGCCTTGACTACTTCTGCCTGGCTGTATTCATGTTCTGAGGAGGGAGTAAGAAGGAGCCATGGATGCTGCAGCATTGGTGGAAGCTGTTGTGGAAGAAGTGGCCTGTCCCATCTGCATGACCTTCCTGAGGGAGCCTGTGAGCATCGACTGTGGCCACAGCTTCTGCCACAGCTGCCTCTCTGGACTGTGGGAGGTCCCAGGAGAATCCCAGAACTGGGGTTACAGCTGTCCCCTCTGCCGGGCTCCTGTCCAGCCAAGGAACCTGCGGCCCAATTGGCAGCTGGCCAACGTTGTAGAAAAAGTTCGTCTGCTGGGGCTGCATCCAGGAATGGGGCTGAAGGGTGACGTGTGTGAGCTCCACAGGGAACAGCTAAAGATGTTCTGCAAAGAGGATGGCCTGATCATGTGTGAGGCCTGCAGCCAGTCCCCTGAGCATGAGGCCCACAGTGTCGTGCCCATGGAGGATGTCACCTGGGAATATAAGGTGGGAGATGGAGGCCAGCCACCCCAATCTCTCCCCTGCCCCATTCTTGGCTATCTCCAGATCAAGGACTTGAGCAGGAGCCCCAGAGACTAAATGAGAGCTGATTCCTTTGGCTCCTCACACCCACAGATCCTGGGGACCTGATGTAGTGAGCCACACCTCTCCTTGCATTTCCTTCCCTCCCACATCCACACCCCTTCCCTGATACCAGCATGGATTAATGCCTAATCCAAACATGCTTTCCATACTGAGAATTTGAAGGAGACCAATTTGGGTTAGCTGGGGTTCTGAGTGCCTCGGAGGAGTTCGGGCATGAGACAGTCAAGGCTGCACCCTGCAGAACCTGCAAACTCCTCCTCACACTGCCACCAATAGTCATTTGGCAGAGTCACTTCAACTCCCTCTGTTATCGACAGAATTGAGGCTTAGAAATTTGAGATCATGATCATTGGTTTTAGACCTGGAAGGGACCATGGCTGAATGATTTAGGATTGGGTGAGATTAATCTAACATTATAAGGTGCCTGTGACTTCAGGTTAAATTAGTTAAAGGAAGATCAAAGGCTAGGACTCAAGTCTTGCTCTTCAGCCAGTGTTCTTTCTCCTCTCCCTACCCTTTTTTGGGGGGGCGGGGGGGTTATCTCTGTCACACCTGCTACTCCTTTTCTCTTGTTAACCTTCATCAGCTTCCAGCTTCTTGCTCCTTCCTCAGATGTCTACGCTGACATATCTTTATCAGGTTCATTATCCCAGTGATTCTGTGATCCATTGATCTAGTACTGGTCTTAATTCTCTTTCTTGAAGTTGAGATTAGAATGTAAGAGTGTAAGACAAATCCCCTGAATTAGGTGTTTTCCTATGCACAAATAATTTCTTAAAAAATTATATGTATTTACTCATTTTACTTTGAGTTTTAAAATAGGGAGGTAGTGAAATATAGGCGTAGCAGTTAGAGAGCTGGGTTAAATCCCAGCCCAACCATTAACTAACTAAATGACTTTGGGTAGTTCGCTCACTAAGCCTCAGTTTTCTTATCTATAAAATAGGGATAAAACTCAAGGGGTCATAAGTACTAAATGTAAGTTTAGTGCTGAAGCCACATTGCCACCTGGTAAATCTTTAATAAAATGGTTAATATTTTTATCAGAACACTTTATGCTTTCCTGCAGTAAAGTGTTGTAGTATTCTAGGACACGGCTTCTTACCTTTAATTTGCGTGAACCACCCAAGGATCTTGCTAAAATTCAGGTTCTAATTCAGTAGGTCTGGGGTGAGTCTGGGGTTCTGCATTTCTAGCAAGCTTTCTGGTATTGGGGATGCTGCTAACCCACTTGGACCACACTTTGAATAAGGTTTTAAGAGGTCATGAGATAACAAGGCAGATACGGCTAAAAATAAGCATGGATAGGAATGTCTAAGGTTGGAAATGGACCTTTTCTTCTGCTTTACAGAAACTTGGAAACTGTGGGAGTTGAAATGATTGTGGGTTGGAGAGCTGCCCTGGATGTCATCTGGGCAGGAATCACTCCCCCTGTGGCATTCATTCTGGCCCCTTGCCCAAGGGATACTTATTTTCCCATCACCTGCTAATGCTAGGAAGCCTTGTCATTAACCTGGGCTGCCGGACATGTCCTCACAATTTTTTTACTTCTTTCAGTGGGAACTCCATGAGGCTCTGGAGCATCTGAGGAAAGAGCAAGATGAGGCCTGGAAGCTGGAAGTTGGTGAGAGGAAACGAACTGCCAACTGGAAGGCAGGTTGCCACCTGGGGGAGGGAGGCTGTGCTGTCGCTGTGTTGTCCAGGAGCTGACCCGTGGCCGCGTCCTGTTTCTCGTCTCCGTGCAGAATGTGGCGTTGAAGTCAGAGAGCCTGGGCTTCTCCACCCAGCATTCTTTAGCAAGCATGTGGCCTTAGGCAGGCCATGTACCCTCTCCACTCCAGTTTCTTAATAGTGATAAAGGGATAACCTCTGGGTTTATGTCCACGTACGTGAGAAAGGAAAACTATGTGCTTCACGTACGCATTAGTTCACAGTGGTAAGACTTATACAATGCTTAGTAAAGCATGGTATCTGTTTCACTTTCCCCAGGTAGAACATTTTTACTAAAAGTTAAGTTATTAAAATATTAGAAAATCATCCCTGTGATAAACTTGAGGACCATAACTACCAAACCATCGAACTTTCAATCCACAGAAGGTAACACTGAGCCAGTCTAAGAAAGCATAGGGAATTGATATATCAGTAAGGAGCAAAACTCATAGTGTAGTTAAGCTACACTGCCTTAGAGGCCTAAGTGTAATCCTTCTGGTCGTTATTCTGAAAATGGAATATATTATTCTGAAAAGAGAGAATAGCCTAGAGGATATAGTACCAAGATAATGTCCTGGGACCTATTAGGGCCAATAAGAGTAGTGTTAGGGACCCAGAAGCCAGAGAGGTAGACAAAACGGTCTCCTTTATCTTGGCTTCTGCGGTGCCTGATACACAGTTGGTACCCACATTCCAGAGTGTGTGTGTATGCATGTGCCAGCGCCCTCAGTCCTGGGGGGCCCTTACAGGTACAGAATCAGTGCTGATTTCTGGTCCTGGCTCTACAGATACAGGTGGAAACCCGAAAGCAGAATATCATGTGGGAGTTTGAGAAATACCGGCGATTACTAAAGAAAAAACAGCCACCAGGTCGGCGACTAGAGGTGGAAGCAGCCGCAGCTCTGGCCAGCCTAGAGCAGGAAGAGGGGGAGACCATGCAAAAACTGGAGCAGAATCACAATGAGCTCATCCAGCAGAGCCGAGTGCTGTGGAGGATGATTGCAGAGCTGGAAGAGAGATCTCAGAGGCCTGTCCGCTGGATGCTGCAGGTACGTGGCAAATTTTTCTGGGAGCTCTGAAGGAGAGCTGAAGATGGTATGGGACTCCAGGAGAGGATTCACTAGCCTTCAGTGGGGCCTGTCAGTGCTCTGCCCATCAGACATGGATCCCATATACCACCCCCTCCACTCTGCCTGCTGCTCTACCCCTCGCATGGCCTTTTGTCGCCTTGTAGGTGGACAGCACTCAGGCAGCTCTGGCATAATACCCGTACCCCGCCTCTGGCCTGGGAGTCAAGGTGGAGTCTGAAGTCAAGACGTATAGCCTTGCTCTCTGCCTCCCTTTCCCTCAGAGAAACCCCCTCCCAGAGCTCAGTGTGGTCTGGTCCCTCTGAGGAATAGCACATACTCATGTCCTGCTTTTTTTTTTTTTCCCTCCTTCTAGGGTATTCAGGAAGTCTTAAACAGGTATGTTCCCATCCTTGGAGCCCCTAAGCTGCCCTATAAAGGATAGTGGGACCTGGCCAGAGGCAGATATGGGGAAGGAACATAGACCTGGTACCCACAGAAGAGTGGCTGCTGGTGCATAAGCATCATCTTTCATTGTATTTGCTAAAGAAGCTTTGTTCATCAGTCTTTTTCCTTCTTTGTACTCAGTCAAATTCATTTCAAGTATTACCAATAAGAATTTCAGACAAAGTTATAAAATATGTAGTCTCAGGTAGATTGCCCAAGAAAGGAAAAAGACCGCCGATGTCTCCCATCATGCTCCAGCCTGAGTATTGGCCTTTCTCCTTTGTGGCACACTGCTTCCTCCCCCAGTGCCAAATGTACATCTGCCGCTCCCCCAGCACAAGAATGCGAGTGTTCTCTCTGTGCCACAGACCATTCAGGTTCAGTCAAATAATCATCACATCACTGCTTTGCCTGGTGTTGCTGGGGTGGGGCACCCCATTGACTATCTCTGGCCAAGCCCATTTTTCCTATGGTAAGGGAAGGCCCATATGGCAGAAGCAGGACTTCTGGCCCCAAGGCTTACCCCTTCTCTGCCAGGAGCAAGTCTTGGAGTCTGCGGAGGCCAGAACCGGTCTCCCTGGAGCTAAAGACGGATTGCCGCGTGCTGGGGCTAAGAGAGATTTTGAAGACCTATGCAGGTAATGAATGCTAGGAGAGGTTATGGTGGGCGGTGGGAGGGACCCCTCCTAGAGAATGAAAATGGTTCAGTGCGCTCTGGATGCCCCAGCTCTCCCCCGTCCTGCTCATCTCTGAAAAAACTGTGGCTGTGTTTATCAGAGAGACCACACCCATGCCTTCTGCTGTGGGTCAGTGTCACCAACCAGGATCTTTTTCCCCAGCTGACGTGCGTCTGGATCCAGACACTGCTTATTCTCGCCTCATTGTGTCTGAGGACAGAAAATGCGTGCGATACGGAGACACCAAGCAGAAACTGCCCGACAATCCTGAGAGATTTTACCGCTACAATATCGTCCTCGGCAGCCAGTGCATCTCCTCAGGCCGGCACTACTGGGAGGTGGAAGTGGGAGACAGGTCAGAATGGGGCCTGGGAGTGTGTAGGGAAAATGTAGACCGGAAGGAGGTGGTCTATCTATCCCCCCACTATGGATTCTGGGTGATCAGGCTGCGGAAGGGAAACGAGTACCGAGCAGGCACCGATGAATACCCCCTCCTGTCCTTGCCAGTCCCTCCCCACCGGGTGGGAGTCTTCCTGGATTATGAGGCCCATGATATCTCTTTCTACAATGTGACTGACAACGGCTCCCACATTTTCACTTTCCCCCACTATCCCTTCCCTGGGCGTCTCCTGCCCTACTTTAGTCCTTGCTACAGCATTGGAGCGAACAACACAGCCCCTCTGGCCATCTGCTCCCTGGACGGGGAGGACTGAGAGGGCCACCATCCTAGCCAGCGGCCTTGGAGTTTCACCTGGCCCACAAGGGCCTTGGAGGCTCCTGCCACCAACAAGGATCCCCTTGAACTAAGCTGAGTCGAGGATCCAGGGAGCCCTCTCCCTGACCAGTAGTCTGTTGCTACTGGGCCAAGGTCTCTCACTAACCTACTCATGTATAAAAGCTGAGGCTCAGTCAAAGGAGCATGGAACCCCCGTGAGGGAAGCATGACAGGGCTGAGGACAAGGATCAAAGCAGTTGTAAGATAACGTGTTGGTGTCAGTCAGGTCTCTGTCCTTTCTGTAGCTCATGCTCTTCCCCAGTCCCTGAGGGTGCCATAAGTAAGTCAGCGCGGGTGGTGAAGTGGGTCCACCCTCCAGGAAACCCTTTGCATAGGGCTTACCAAAAAGCCAAAAGATAATTGTTCATGTCCAGAGCTGGTTACTGTGCTGATACCAGGATAGGATGCTTTGCCTGAGGTTTGCTGCTACTGAGCAACCCATTTGGACCCCAACTCTCTGACCCCCTAACTAGAGAAATGCCTTGCAACATTGCCCGGGCCACCCCAGTGTGCATCCCCTCTCTGAACGTAAGCTGGGAAAATCACTCTATCTCAGACTCTAAGGAGACCTGGATCCTGGTCCTGCCCTTTTCCCCAAGTGTCAGGATCAGAAAACCTGCGAGCCTTGTTCTTATGGTCACTTTACGGATGAAGAAACTGAAGTGGCCTTAAATGCAGTAAGTTGCTTCTCACAAAACTGTTGAAAAAAGATTGTAAAGCTTATCAAGTACTTCCCACATTCAAATGAAAAAAGATGGGCAGACTTGCTTCTCAGGTCACCCGTCTGCATATCCTTCATTACAGTTGGGTCTGAAACATCCCAGTGTCTGAGGGTTTTAGGTGTCCTCAATGGAAAAATGGGTATAGTAATTGCAGACTCTCCTACCTCACAGGATTGTTGTGAAGATCTCAGATCCATCCTATATTTTTGTCCCTTTCTCAGGGATGGAAGAAGGCAGGCCATGGATTTCGCCTGCGGTAGCCCTCCTGCCTCTCCTTCTTAGAGCCAGCATCTGTACAGCAGTGCCTTTGTTTGATAGAGCCTCTCCCGACAGTCTCAGCCAGTTAGACAGAAAGGTGCCCTTGCCAGTCAGTGGCAGACTCTGGGCCACAGGGATAGGTTGTGCATCTGTTGTATGTGTTTGTGTCTGGATTAGAATGGGGACTGTGACATCAGAGTAGAGAATGGAAATAATAAAAAGAAAAATTTAGAACAGATGCACTGGAAAGAAGGCTCACCCACAAGCTAGTTGGGCTAAAGTTTGGATCTTTTTTGTCACCAAGGGAATCTTCATGGCTCTGGTAACTACCTAATATTCTGCCTTTCTCTTCCCTAAATCTATGACACAAGAAGGACAAGGCATAAAAAGCCAGCTTGGGAGCCATACACTATAATGAAAGGGAATTAAAACTATATATGTGGGCTGTTGACCTTAGAATGATGGTTATATGTGTTCAAAATAATTCATTACAGGGCTTAAGAGTATGATGTGGGAATGCTTGTGCCTGGAGACAAATTGCAAGGCAAGCAGGTGGAAACCATTGGCCTTGCCTATTGCAAGGGGCTCTGATGTGTACATCACGTGTTGTCGCCATGATGCTGTGAAACACAACTTCTGATATAGTTTAAGCTTGAAGGTAGTGACTGTTGAGTCAGGATTAGGCAGCAAAATAGTTACCAGGTCAGGTATAGGCAGAAGCAAAGTAATTCCTGTAATAAAGAAGAGCAAAAATTGTCTTTCTACTTTAATTGTATTGGTTGTTCACATAAGGAAGAGGTAAAACAGGCTAAAGTGGAGAAATAAACTCATTCTGCCCACCATGCTTCCGAGTCACTCATCGAGCATTAGCAGAAGGGGAAACATTTCCATTCTCTGCTTGGAGAGGAATGAACTGGTAAGTCACAGACCTGGTCTTGGCAAAGGATTGAGCTGACCTACATTAAAGGGACCATGTCTTCGTATAGGGGGACTCCCTGGGGAATTGTTTATAGACTTGAGAAATCGATTTTTAGGAAGTTCTTCCAGTTATGTCCATGACACTTAGCAGAAGAGGCGAGGGACCAAACCAGTATTTTTCTTTGACTATGTTTTTATTAGGACAAATCCTGGAAGTCTCTTAGAAAAAGGATTATTAGGTGATAAATTTATTTAAACCTAGAGTGAATTGAGTAGTGTGGAATGACTTCATTGGTAACATGCTGTTTTGCAGAGAGCTTTTTTTTTTTTTTGACATTTATAAGCTGATTTGGGTGCTGTGATTACTTGTGAGAAGTATAAGGTCAAGCACATTGTTTATTTCATATTGTCTGATTTTTAAGACCAGGTAAGAATCTTGAAGTTCTTAAGTATATGAAAACCCTTTTCTCTAGGGTAGTTACTTATACTTCCTTGCTAAGAACCCCATGAAGACAAGAACCTTACTTGTCTGATTCACAGTTGCAGTCCAGTCTAGCACTGTGTGTGTGTGTGTGTGTGTGTGTGTGTGTGTGTGTGTGTGTGTGTAAATATTTAAGTGAGGGAACTTTCATTCATATGCCTAGAATCGAAAGAAAAATAAGCTTTTGTCTCATGGGGCATGAACAACTAGATGGTACTTAATTACAAATCTGTTAAAAAAAAATGATTCAATGAATAATCACAAAAGTGGTCCGGAAAGGGAGGAAGCAGGTGGTCATGCAGAGGGTAGAGTGTCTGCACCACTCCCTGGAATGCCTAGGGTATCTCCTCCATCTTGGTGAGATCATTCACTACAAGGCAGGAATGAGCTTTGCCCATCCTTGTTTTACCAGCAGAGAAACAAGGGGTGCAATGCCTGAGCCTTGAGGTGACAGACTATGAAAGGGGAAAATAGATAGTCCTGCAGAGAGACAGGGAAAATCCTTGGGACTCCCCACAGGAAATCCAGTCTCCCATTTTTCAAGCAGAATTGATTTTAGTCTCTTAAGATCCAAACACTGAGACTCTGTATGGGTCCCAGGCACTAGTTAAATGGCATAGATTGCTTAGTGTGAGGGCAGGGGTTGTATCTGATCTGCGTGGGATTTTCTGTTTGAGGGTAGCAATGGCAGGGAACTAGTCCACTTTGGAAGTGTGTAGTTCAATATCTGAGCGCTAACAGTGGGTTCCAGCTCGCTTCAGGGAATACTAGTGTGAATGAAACACAAAGCAGGGCAGACTTCTGAGAGAAACGCTGGGGAGAAATTTCTGTTTTGAGTGCCAAGCTGAACTATGCCTTTGTTGCTTGACATCAGATTTTTTAATACATCTGATACTCTTGTATTTGATAAACATAGTCAATTCTTTGGGTTGCTTATGGAGAAACAACAGTGTGACTTTTCAAAATGTAAATGTTATCAAATGTGCTTAACCACCTCATGATGTTGGTTTGTTTTTATGTTAGGGAGAAGTTTCTTTTTCCTGCTCTTTGGGAACTCAGTGCATTACTATCAGGTGTTTAGAAGCTGATTCCTACTTCATGGTATTCAGAAATAGAATACATTCTAGGTAGGTAAGTAATTTTAGTACTAGCAAAAGGTACAGATGCCAAGTTGTTAAGCAGACTGTTTGAAACAGCTATCACATGAGTGTTGACCTACATGGGAATACACTCTCAGTAGTGCCTAGAACTACTCTTAAAAGTATGGAAGTAGAAATTTATTGGTTGGGTGCCTGGGTGGCTCAGTTGGTTAAGTGACTGCCTTCGGCTCAGGTCATGATCCTGGAGTCCCAGGATCAAGTCCCACATCGGGCTCCCTGCTCAGCAGAGAGTCTGCTTCTCCCTCTGACCCTCTTCCCTCTCATGATCTCTATCTCTCATTCTCTCTCTCTCAAATAAATCTTCAAAAAAAAAATTTATTGGTTATACAGACACCATATCAGATGTTGTGTTATGTGGTTTCTGTTCATCATCATCTTTAATCTTTAATATCCTCTGAATTAACGTATCCTCCATCAGTAGCAAGGAAATAGTAAGACTCAGATATAATAACTAGTTATCAACACTCTTAGGAAATTATCTTTTATTAAGATTTTCAAAGGTACCAGAGTCAAATATACATATCTGTCACATTTGAAATCTTTTTCTTTTAACATATACTGGTTATTCAGTTTAAGACTTTCTGAAAGGGGAAAATAAAAGCAAAGACCAAATACATGTCTGGTGACCTGGAGAAGAATAGGGACATTTCGGCTTCATTATTGATACTGTTTTCTATTAACCTTCTCATCCCAGGCACACTTCCATGGTGGTGTCCAGATGAAGAAAGACCTATATTATATTTGATCCCTTTCTTTTATGCCTTACAGTTAAGTTATACAGAACCAGACTGGGAAGCAAAGAGAAAGATGTCCACAGTCAAACTCACATTGCCTTAACTTCTGTTGCTTCAAAGCAAAAGGCTGGTGTTTAGTATGCTGACTCCAACTAACTTAACAATAGGGGATAAATTAAAAGGATATAGAGGTATCTTACAGAATTTAATAACAGGGATGCACCTGGGTGTCCAAAATGAGTTGGAATCAGAGAACCAGAGACTCCATTTCTTCATCCCATCTTGCTAATCTGCTTATCTTGCTGTAGAACATATTTGTTTTTCCAAGTTCACGTGTTAGAAAATGACCACAGTCAGTGAGCCCAAGTTTATATCTCCTCAGATAAACTGGGATTCAGTTTGACTAGAGATGAACTCTGGTCCAGGTATAAGCACATGACCCAAGTTGAGTGGATTCATCACTGGGCCAGAAGGCAGGGTTATATATTAACAGTTGCTTCCATAATAATCACATGAGTAAATGAATAATTCTGGGAAAATTAGCCAGGTGTTGGGGGGAACCAAACAGTTGGTTTTTTTCTGTGGGGGGCGAGGGGGGTGGATACTCAGTTGAAAATAAAGGTCAGAAGCTAAGGAAAGAAAAAACCCAAATCTATATTCTCTGCCCAGACTTATCTCTTATACAGATACTAGTTGATTGAAATCATTAAAAATGTCAGAAAATTAATCATTTCATATGCATTCTTCCTAGAAATTGGAAAATTAGACAAGAATATAATTTACAGCTTCATCTTAGGACTCTTTATGGTGCTAGGCAAACCACACCAGCTCTACAGATTTCTAAGTCATCTTCAAATGCTTGATCTTGAGTCATCTTGATTGCTCAAGATCTGAACAGAATCTGTGTTTATGAACCCTGTTTGGATTGGTCAAAGAGGCAGTGCATCAGCAAGCTCCATGTTCACTTGCATATTTGTTTGGTCCTCAGGCCATAAAGCAGTAATGCATAACTTACTTGAATGGAGCCTTTGTGTTTATGAAAACCCTGTGCCTTCCTTCTACAACCAAATAAACATGCTCCTAATCAGTCTACTGCTCAGTTTCTTTTCTCAAAACTCCCCTTGGACCCTGAAAACTGTCTCTCCTTTATCGAAAGGTTGGATTTACTCCTTCCTTTGTCAGTTTTGAAGCAAAGCGAAGTGTTCCCTGTTCTCTCTTTCTTCCCCCATCCTCTCATCCCATTTCCAAGAGGTGATCTTCATATCAGCACTACCCACCAGACCTGGCCAGCCCTTTACAGTGTGATGGAGGACTTAACATCCTCCTTTCTAGGTTGACCCTGGCCTTAAAACTCCGTCAGCCCGACCCCCAGTCCCCAGGTCAGTTACCCACATTCCTGTTGTATTCTCTCTTCAGCTTCCTCTGATGTGTCCACGTTTCTTTCACTCAAAGGAAGGGGGATTTATTCAGGACCCTTCAGGAGGAACAGGAAGAGCCACATAAAATCAAAGATGAACAACATAGAGTCACAATCAGAAGTGTTATCACTTTCAAAGACCTCCCATTGGGAGTCCTCTTTTCCCCTTTAGATTCTCTGTCATCCTGCTTTTCCCCTGGACAGCCCAGCTTCCCTTGGCCTCTGCCAACAGCCAAATACTGCAACTCCTCCCGAGACTGGTTGTTTGTTTGTTTCTCTTTTCCTCTGTGTTCTGGCCTCTGGGGCTTTCCAGATTATGGAAGGAAGCAGACGCTTAGCGGATGAAGAGTCTTTGTTTCTTCAAGTGCTCAGAAAATACCTAAAAGAATATAGAGTGAATCCTGAAAAGGAAACAAAAGGCCCACAATGAGTTAGATTTGTTAAAGCTTGCTTTGTCCACGTGCCCTGCTAACTACTTACAAAGACGACCTCTCCGTTCCATTTTCACAACCCTCTGAAGCAGTTGCCATCGTCGCATCTACATTTTATGGATGACACTGAAGTGCACAGAAGGTCACGAAGCTTCTAAGCCAGAGAATCAGGATTCAAATTCTAGTAGTCATAATTCATTTTAGCTTGTTGTAGAAGTCTTCACACTGGTAGTATACTTCATCTCTCAAAGTCCACTTCACTGTTCCTCAGCTCTGCCTGGGTCTTGGGGTGGGCTTCACTGGCTAAATATATCTCACGTCACCGTGTTATAAGGTCTTATTTGAACAGAGAAGGGAAAGAGTATAAGGTAGAGCAAGGAAGATGAGCTTTTCAAACTGGGGGAAGGGCATGGACCTCAGAAAAATAGGAAAAGACAAAATATTCTCCAAACAGAGAATAAACCAAAGATAGAGTGCAGGGTACTTGAAAGAAAATGAAAAATAAATGAGGCTAGAGGGATGAATGGGCCATGTTTTAAAGGCCATGACGTCTGCCTAGGCACCATCATGGGGCAGGAATGAGAAGAAAGAAGCCAAAGAGAAAGAGAAACCAACAGGCACAAGTTAACAATTTCTCTCTCTTTTTTTTTAATGGCAAAGGATATAGAGATATTGGAAATACAAAAAGTCAAGAGACAATGCTACATGCTCCCAACTCCGCAGTTCCATATCAGAGACAGAGTTCTCAGTGATGCGAATGGTGAGAGGCATTCTGTTGCCTTTGACAGGAGTAAGGGTGCTTCATGCCTTTCTCAGCCCGACCCAGAATATTCCTAATGAGGATGCATGGTGGTTTAAGTTCGATTTACTAGGTTTAGCATCTATTAGAAGGTCCAGTCTTCACACCTGCAAGAGAACTAGTCCCCAAAACTGCTGTGCTGAAAAGTTTAAACCCTGCGGGTCCCCATTGTCTACAGGATAATTCAGAGAACAGACCAGAATGTAAACCTAAACAGCAATGTGGAATATAGGTAGGAAAAGCAGGCGGGCAGTGAAATGCAGGAGGCAAAAGGGTTGCTAATGCAAGTAGCCCCGACATGAGATGAGGCCGCTAAGCTGCCACAGTGCCCATGGGGACAGATGGACTGCTTTTCCCTGGGGTTCACCCTGGCTCCTGCAATAGTGGATCTCACAAACAAGGGGTGACTTTCAGATCACCACACCCAGTCCCACACGGAAGAAGCACTCCCAAAAGTGCAAAGACCCAAGGTGACGGGATAATGATAAAGGAAAGGTATTCTATGTAGAAGCAAGAGTTGTCAACATCTTTTTTTCTCCTTTCGGAATGTCATAGCCTGCATAATATGGAAGAATACCCGGCATTACATGAAACTAATTATTGAACAGAGCTGTCACACATAGCCTGAAAAGGAATAAAGCAGAAAAATTGGTGTGAAAGAATTCTGTGTTGCTGATAATTTAATTAGAATTTTATATCAATACTTATAAGGAAGTTAGTCTTTAGTTTTCCTTTTTGTGCAACTTTTATCAGGTACAGCCATCAGTGTAATACTTTGTAGGGAAAAATATGAATGTTTTTCTTTCCCTACAATTTCTTTCTCTCTCTCTCTCTCTCTCTCTCTCTCTCTCTCTCTCTCAGTCTCCTATAAAATTATCTGAATCTAGTGGGGTTTTGTGTTTTGTTTTTGTTTTGTGGAAGTGAGAGCAGGAACTGGACTCAGGTCCTCTCAACTCTGACTGCCAAGTCCAGCGTTCCTTAGTAGCTGAAACTCTATGTCCTTGAGGAGTATATCTTCCAGGATGGCTAAAACTCCATGCCCTTGAGTAGCGTATGTTGCAGGACCATAGGGGCAGGATGCTTACTGAAAGGAGCAGGCTTACAGAAGGAGGGACTGGACTACAAAGACTGGTGAGGACCCGACCAAACCAATCTGCTCCAAGATGAACCCCAGTGCTGAACTTTCACCAATGTTTTCCCATCATTATAACACTAAACATCATGCCGAGGGGTGGAGATTTAACATGTTAATTAGACATGCGACACATGAGGAAGCATGACCTTTAAGTGCAGAGGTGCTAATAAATACCCGCTTCTCCAGGCTTAGACATCACCCTTTTCCCACCTGTATTTCTTTAAAAAACTCTCCCTGACCTCTCTTTGGGAAATGAGCCTGAGGATTCTTTCCTTTGTGCTGCCTCCCTTGTGTGCTAGCATAAACCCAAAAAGGCCTTGCCTGAAACTCCCATTTGACTTCTTACCAATTTCCATTGTTTAGAGAGCCCAAGGGCCCAGTTTGGTATCAGGAGTTATTCTTAACTTTATTTTTATTTTTTTTTTTTTTTAGTGCAGATTTGTGCTTTCTACTGAGATCAATTTTGGTAGAATGTACTGCATTTTACTATATCAATTTCATTTAGGTTTTCTAATCTATGTTTAGAGAATTGTGCAAAGTGTTCTCTAGTCATTTTTTATTTTACTTAATCAGCTTCAGTGGTTATTTGCTCTTGTCATTTTTTGTTTTATATATTTGAGCTATCCCTTTTATCCTTGATTAGATTAGCTATGATGTAGGCAGGCTGAGTTCAAGGACCCAGAGGGGATCCCACAGAACCTGCCAAGAGAATCCTTGGCTACACACAGGGTAGAAATCAAACATGAGCCCAGAGGGAGTGAAAGCACAGTTTACTGAAGATACAGAGAGAGTGTAGACACAGAGCACCTGAGAGATTCAGAAAGGAAAAAGTCTCATCTTTGCTTGGGGTCTGGGGTTTTTATTGAAGATGGTGGTCTGCTGTATGTGTCCTCTCAGGCATCCAGAAACCAGTTAGAACAGGGACAAAGGTCCAGGTGTCTTTCATAAGTCATTTAGTTCCTTGGAGCCAGGGGGTCTGAACATCAAGATGTCTAGTGCCAATGGTCTGGAATATGCATGTGATGGTCATTTCTTAGATGTTATCAATTGTGCTGGAAGATTCCAAAGAAATCATTAACTCTTTGTCCCTTACAAGGAGGACATGCATTACTTGTATGTGTAAAGTAGGGGTGCAGGTCCTAGCAAGAACAGGCAGGAAAAGGAGCAAAACGCAGATTTTTTTATGGAGTCCTTCAGTGTCCCTATCTCAGCTAGTTTATTCTGCTGTGTTTATTATATTAAATAACCAGAATTTTTATATTTATTCATTGTTTTAAAATTATATATGGTATTTACTTATTCACTAATCTTTATTCTTTTTGCTTTATTTTAGCTTAATTTGTTCGAACCTTGTAAATTTAGTTTTATTTCTTATTTTATTAAAATAGGTATTTGGGGCATCTAGTGGCTCAGTTGATTAAGCATCTGACTCTTGATTTCGCCTCAGGTCATGATCTCAGGGTGGTGAGATTGAGCCCTGTGTTGGGCTCCATGCTGGGTGTGGAGCCTGCTTAAGATTCTCTCCCTCTCCCTCTGCCCCTATCTCTTTCCCTCTGTCTTACTCTCTGTGTCTAAAGAAAATAAAAATTAAAAAAATAAGTAAAGTTTTTTTTCTTTGACTTCTGCTTTTATTTTGTTACATATATTCTAATGTGAAGTATCTTCAGTGTATACCATTTTTTGAAATTCTACATTTGTTTAGTTCTTCCTTTCCACCCAGAGTTGTTTAATAAAGAGTTTTAAAATTTCCAGGTAGAAGAGTCTGTAAGAAATGATAAGGGTCTATTAAACTCTTGCTATTCAAAGTATGATCCTTAGACCAGTAGTACAAGTATCACCTGGGAGCTTGTTAAAAATGCAGAATTTTGTCTTTCACTTCCGACTCATTTACTTTTTTTAATTTTATTTTTTTAAGATTTTGTTTATTTGAAAGAGAGCATGAGAGCCGGGTGAGGGGCAGAGGGAGAAGCAGACCCCCCACTGAGCAGGGAGCCCAACATGGGATTCAATCCTGGGACTCCAGGATCATGACCTGAGTCAAAGACAGATGCTTAACCAACTGAGCCACCCAGGCACCCTCACTTCAGACTCATTTAATCAGAGTTTGCATTTTTAACAAGACCTTCCAGGTGATTTACATGCATGTTAACATTTGAGAAGCTCTGGTATGGACCATTTCTTTTTAAAAATCACATCAGGGGCGCCTGGGTGGGTGACTGGGATCAAGTCCCACGTTCGGGCTCTCTGCTCAGCGGGAAGTCTGCTTCTCCCTCTCACTCTCCCTTTGTGCTCACTCTCATTCTCAAATAAATAAATAAAATCTTTAAAACATAAAAAAATAAAATAAAAATCACATCAAGGTAATGGCATTAAGTCCCAGACTGCAGCCAGGAAGGAGAATTTAGAGGCTAATGCTCTAGCTGATAATTTAAAAAATGACTACAATCAAAAACACAAGAAATAACAGGTGTTGGTGAGGATGTGGGGAAAAAGGAACACCTGTGCAGTGTTGGTGGGAATGCAAACTGGTACAGCCACTGTGAAAAATAGTATGGAGTTTCCTCAAAATATTAAAAATAGAATTGCCATATCATCCAGTAATACCACACTACTGGATATTTAAAGAAAATGAAATCATTAATTCAAAAAGTTCTATGAACCCCTATGTTTATTATACCATTATTTACAATAGCCAAACTATGGAAACAGCCCAAGTGTCTATCAGTAGATGAATGGATAAAGATGTGGTATATATACAATGGAATATTATTCTATAGTCTTTTTAAAAATAAAAATCTGACACTTAACTGGCTTAGGACACATTATTAGACAAGAAAGTAGAACGTGAAAGGAAGAGAGGATTTAGTCAACAGGTGGATGGATTTTAGGCAGTAGTGGGAATCTTCACTGACAGCAGGCATTGAAACCTCAAAAGTTATGTTGGAGGAACTAGGGAATTTTGTCTACAATTCATTAGGCCAAAGCTTTATTTGGACATGCAACCTAGGCATAAGGGCAAATGTCAGGTGTATATGTGCAGGAGTGTTTGTGTGTGCATATATGTATGGAGGCAAGTAAGTATTGATACACAATCCCATTTCAATCAAACAGCCTTTTTTGCTTGAGATAGTGTTCATTAGGACCATGTTATATCTTCCAAGGGAAGAATTTCAGTTTGTGCCCTGAGGAACCAGCCACAATACCACCTAATGAAGAGCCTACAGGATTTCAATTGTTTCTTCACAAAACTGTACCTTTGTGTAGAAAATGAAGAATTTTCCAAACAGCAAAATAATCCTCCTTAGAGTTGGATCAGTTTAATAAGTCTCTTGAGGTCAGGATGCAGATAGAGACATCAATTACTAAAGGTCTTTGGCTCCTGCTATGAGAATCTATTATTTCCAACTCTCTACATGGATCCTTCCCTAAGGTTTCCATTGCTAGAAAGTTAACCAATAGTTGACCATAGAGTTGAGGTTCCATTTCTGGGTTCTCTGTTCTGTTCTGTTAATTAATGGTCAACTAATCTTCAACAAAGCAGGAAAGAATATCCAATGGAAAAAAGTCTCTTCAACAAATGGCTGGGAAATTGGACAGCCACATGCACAAGAATGAAACTGGACCATTCTCTTACACCATACACAAAGATAAACTCAAAATGGATGAAAGACCTAAATGTGAAACAGTAATCCATCAAAATCCTAAGGGAGAACACAGGCAGCAACCTCTTCAACCTCAGCTGCAGCAACTTCTTGCTAGAGACGTTTCTAAAGGCAAGGAAACAAAAGCAAAAATGAACTATTGGGACTTCATCAAGATAAAAAGTCTGCGCAACAAAGGAAACAGTCAACAAAACTAAAAGGCAACCTACAGAATGGGAGAAGATATTTGCAAATGACATATCAGATAAAGGGCTGGTATCCAAGATCTATAAAGAACTTCTCAAACTCAACACCCAAAAAACAAACAGTCCAGTCAAGAAATAGGCAGAAGACTTGAACAGACATTTCTCCAAAGAAGACATCCAAATGGCCAACAGACACATGAAGAAATGCTCAACATCACTTGGCATCAAGGAAATACAAATCAAAACCACAATGACAAATGACTTGACTCCAGTCAGAATGGCTAAAATTAACAAAACATGGAACAAGAAATGTTGGCAGGGATGTGGAGAAAGAGGAACCCTGTTACGCTGTTGGTGGGAATGCAAGGTATAGCCACTCTGTAAAACAGTATGGAAGTTGCTCAAAAAATTAAGAACAGAGCTACCCTATGACCCAGCAATTGCACTACTGGGTACTTACCCCAAAGATACAGATGTAGTGAAAAGAAGGGGCACCTGGATAGCGGCAATGTCCACAATAGCCAAACTGTGGAAGGAGCTCAGATGCCCTTCAACAGATAAATGGATAAAGAAGATGTGGTTTATATATACAATGGAATAATACTCAGCCATCAGAAAGGATGAATACCTACCATTTACATCGACATGGATAGAACTGGAGGCTCTTATGCTAAGTGAAATAAATCAGTCAGAGAAAGACAATTATATGGTTTCACTCATTGAGGAATATCATAGTGCAGAAGATCATAAGGGAAGGGAGGGAAAACTGAATGGGAAGAAATCAGAGAGGGAGACAAACCATGAGGGACTTTTGACTCTGGAGAACAAACAGAGTTGCGGAAGGGGAGGTGGGTGGGGGCATGGGGCAGCTGAGTGATGGGCATTATGGAGAGCACATGATGTGATGAGCACTGGGTGTTATATACAGCTGATGAATTATTGAACACTACATCTGAAATTACTGATGTACCATATGTTGGATAATTGAATTTAAATTTAAAATAAGAAAGTTAACCAATAAATACAAAAGAAATTTTTTAATTTTATTTTCCAAATTTATGCATTTCTCATATTTTATTCTAATAGTTACATCTCATTTATTTGTATCTGAAAAGTAACAATCAAAATTGAGGTGAATGTATTTTTGTTATGATGTCTGTTTACATTGTTTCTCTGAGATTTTTGTCTATTTCTTTGGTCTTAATATTATCTTTAAACACTGTGTTCACTTTTATGATATCTGTTTCATGATTTCTTAGCCAAGAAGAAATATGATATTAAGCACGAGAGCAACAGTGAGAGAGTCCATTCTCCAGCCAGGAAAATTTTCAAGGTTTATTTCCTCACCCACTTCCAAGTCCCCTCATAAGACTAATCAGTTATGAACATTCCCTAGTTCTAGGCTGCAGAACACCACACAGATCCCTCTTCAGGTATGAAGCATTTCACTCAGTAGCTGGGAGTGTTGACTACTGAGGGCTCATAGCATTCCTTTCCAGAAATTACCTTCAACCCCAGAGGATGTTGCATCACCCTAAATTATGCACCCTCCTAATGCAATGACTATCCATTGTCTGGTTGATCCTAGGTGTAAGGATTTGTCCCCCTTGCCCAATTCAGGACAAGTGTACAGGGCCATCTCCGCTCTGAAGTCCCCCATAGGATCAGCTGAGAAGTCCGATTAAACTGTGTTGTAATTCACCTCCTCTCTCTGCACAATTCACACCAGATGTTCGTCCTGAGCATATTCCATGATAAACTTTTGGCATGAAAAACTCTCAGAGTCCAAGACAGTTGATAACAGGAATAGCCATAGAAAGTAGACTCGACTGGGATTACAAACTGGCAGGCTGAAAACAAGGCCCACAAGACTGCCCTCTCAGCTGCCCTGGGCACAATTCCAGTAGGAGCTCTTAGTATGTGGCACCATATGCTTCCATTTTCTTCTTCTTTTGCTATATTAAAAGATACTTTTTTTTTAGGAGTAGGAAAAGTTAATTAAAAGCTAATAAAGAAGTGCCTGGGTGGCTCAGTCAGTTAAGCGTCTGACTCTTGATCTCAGCTCAGGTCTTGATCTCAGGGTCACAAGTTCAAGCCCCACAGTGGGCTCCATGCTGGGTGTAAAGCCTACTAAAAAAAAAAAAAGTTAACTAATATTGGTTGTGTGTCTTTATTCTGAGTTGGTTCTAGATCTGATCATGAACATGAGGGTTTAAGCAGGAGGATGTGAAAGGCAGCCTCTAAAATGGGCCCCAGTGATCCCTACTCCCCTGGTATTCATGCTCTTGTGTAATTACTTCCCCTTGAGAGTTCACCTAGTGATATTTCTAACAAATAGAATGTGCCAAAAGCATTGAAATGTCACTTACAAAGTAAAGTCACCAAAAGACTGATTTCCATCTTTCTGATCTTCTCACTTTCTCCCTCTCAGAGCCCTCATTTTTGGGGAATCAAGACAAACTTCCATGTTGTGAAAGCCCTATGGAGATGTCCATGTGGCAAGAAACTGATGTCTCCAGCAAGCAGCCAGAGAGGACCTGAGGCTAAGCTAGGTGAGTGAGCTTGGAAATAGATCATCCCTTAGTTGAGCCTTGAGATGACTAAGGCCTGGATAACACCTTGACTGCAGACCATCCAGCTCAGTCATGCCCAGATTTCTGACCAGAGAAGCTATGATGTGATAAATGTTTGTTTTAAGCTACTAAACCCACATTTTTTAAGCTTCATTGAGCTATAATTGATGTACAAACATTTGCATATATTTAATGTATACATTTTCTTCAGTTTGGACATGTACATATACCTGTGATACCATCATCACTAAAGATATCTAAACATATCCATCACCTCCAGAAATTTCCCTGTATGTGTGTGTTTGTGTGGTAAAGAACATTTAACATAACTGTTCTCTTAACATATGTTAAAGGGAAGTATACCTTGTTGTTAACTGATTCCTATATTGTACAACAGATTTCTAGAGCTTTTTCATCATTTATAACTGAAACTTTATATCCATCCGGCACTAGTTCTCCATTTATCCTCCCCCCAGACCCTGGCAACCACCATTCTATTCTCTGCTTCTATGAGTTTGCCTATTTTAGATACCTCACATAAGTGGAATCATGCAGTATTTCTCCTTCTGCGCCTCTCTTATTTCACTTAGCATAATGTTCTTTAGGTTGATCCATGTTATCACAAATGGTAGTATTTCCTTCTTTTTAAGGCAGAATAATATTCCATTCTATGTATATACATATTTTCTTCTTCCATTCATCTGTTGATGGACACTTGGGTTGTTTCCATATCTTTACTATTGTGAATAGTGCTGCAATGAACATAGGGGTGCTCATACCTCTTGAAGATCCTGATTTCAATTCAGAATAAATCTTAAATTTATATGGGGTAATTTGTTATACAGTAATACAGAGTGTTGATACTTGTTACAGTATACTTTCCCCGACCCTATTAATATGAGCCTTTCCAAATCAAGTGCTAAGTATAGAGCCCCAGAATCTAGTGATGAATTACATGTTTGGAACCATACAAAAAGGACATGGCTTCAGGGATAGGATAACAGTAGATAACTGAGTACTGGCTTTCCTCACAAGTTGACTTCAATGGCATCTGTCTCTAAAAATAGTGTCATTCGGGCACCTGGGTGGCTCAGATTGTTAAGCGTCTGCCTTCGGCTCAGGTCGTGATGCCAGAGTCCTGGGATCGAGTCCCGCATCGGGCTCCCTGCTCAGTGGGGAGCCTGCTTCTCCCTCTGCTTCTCTCTCTCTCTGTCTCTTATGAATAAATAAATAAAATCTTAAAAAAAATAAAAATAGTGTCATTAATTTTCAGATAAACAAGTCTGAAAGCGAAGTTGACTGAGTGGTAGGACAATTTTTTCAACTCCATAAAACATTTTAAATATGCATAAACATTGAAATAGTACAATGAATATCTGTAAACCCACCACCTAGATTACATATTATTATTTTGCCAAATTTGTTTTTTTTAAAAGATTTATTTATTTATTTGAGAGAGAGAGAGAGCAAGCACATAGATGGAGAGGGAGAAGCAGACTCCCCACTGAGCAGGGAGGCTGATGTGGGGCTCAATCCCAGGACCCTGGGATCATGACCTGAGCCGAAGGCAGACACTTAACCGACTGAGCCACCCAGGCACCCCGCCATATTTGTTTTAAATGCACACATGAATAGATGTATGAGTGTGTTTATATATATAAACTATATCTTACATATACACCTGATAAACACACGAGGACAGTGTACCTGTACTCCAATACGTATCTCCTAAGCGTAAGGACATTCTCCTACATAACTATAGTACTCACTTCATATTCATATTTATCCAACTGTTCTCAGGATTTCTATTATAGCTATTTTGTGTTAGAGGAGCTAGATATAATGGGGCATGGGTAGTTATGCATGGTGCACATGCATATGCAATAGATCTAACTCTTGGGATACACCATTTTGGGTCCTCTCATCTTCAACTGTCCTCTAGAACTTTGCTTGTTTCATTCCAGTCACTGCTGTGGCAGCTTCTCTGTGTGGAGCATGATCAAGGTCATGTGTGCACTAGCAGACAGTCCTTGTCCAAAAGGACTTTTCTCTTACTTCCCACCTCTAGTTTTTCTTGTTGACGCTGGGTCATAAGATCCTACAGAATCTACTTGGTGCTCATACAGGGGCAATGCAGAAGCAGGACCAGTTAACTCCTAATGAAACAACCTTTATTTTTTAACAGGATATGGAAGCTAGCACATAAATTCTCCTCCCCCTCTCCTTTCTCTGGGTAGGCTTTCTAAAATGACAAGATGGTACCATGATGGTAACATGCAGTCACACTTGTTACAAAATGGTGACCGGCTTGGTAAAACACTATTATACTGACTTGCCTATCTTGTCTAAATCATTTCCCCTTTTCCTCTCTCCTGCTTCCCTGAAATTACAACCCTTAATAAGGCACTAGTAAATAAGCTTATGGCTCAGTCTCTCCTTCCAGGGAAAAACACTTTTCTTAAGCTTCTACTCTAGAATTGTCCCCTCTACAGGCAGGTACTGTGTCTTCCTGGTTTGCCCCCTTTTCCGCCAGTGAAATTCCTAGTGTGTAATAGACAGTTATATATTTGTTAAATAACTTAAATAAATATTAATTTTGTGTTAATTTTATTAACATAATTGAAAGGAAATAGTCTTTCAAGAATGAAAGAAGCTGAAGGTGGAAATATTATTTAAAGATTCATGGGGAAAAAAAAAAGATTGATGGGCACTATTCTGCTTTCTAACCCTGAATGAAAATGTTGCCTAATTGACATGGAGTTTGGTTCAAGAAGACAGAGGAGATGATTCCTGTAAACATTCCCTTAAAGGACACACATAAAATTAGTGTTCATTACTTTTTAAACTTTTCTTGAGTGGTAACATAATTCCCCAATCTATAAGGGCAGGTGCAGCAAGGTTTAGGCTTCCATATATGGGGGATTCTAAGTGCTGCTAGTAGGGTCCCTGGCAGCTGTGATCCCTGCCCCCCCCATAGGAACCTTTCTGAAATACGATGAATCTACCTCTTCTCTGGATGGACACCTAACCTCTGATAAGTTTCTGCATCCTAGGAAAAATAAGTCATGGCTTTAAAATAACCTTATAGTAACCACACCTGAGATCCCTTTTTCTAGTCTGAAACCTGCCAGGAATGCTTAGAAAAATAGTTAACCTATTTTTGCATTTTTGGGTTAGAATCTCTTGCTTATCTTTATATTATCAGTATAATGCACATTTGGTTTTGATTTGCTGATTTTCAAAAGATTTTTGTGTCTTTTGTCATAAGTAAATAGTGTATAATTTTATTTCCTTTCTATGATGTTAGTATCATCATTTGGCTGCAAAATGATGTTACCTCCATAAAATGAATTCTGGAGTTTCCTATACTTAACTTACATTGTACAATATGCTCCTCATTTGGGTTTCCATCAAGGTTTTTCTAAATCAGTTACTCTTTCATATTCCTTTTGTCTATACCTAGTAGAGCTTTTGATACATAGGAGATATTTTAGTACCCACTTATCATTTGTGGATTTATTAATTTATTTAACCAGCAATTCTGCAGTGCTGCTGAGTTGCTTGCCTGCTCCTTTTCTGACTAGGAAGTTAGATAATCTTAAAAAAAAATAAATAAACAGTGCTAGTAAGTAAACCTTAGGATTAATATAATTCAAAACCTTTATTGTAAAACTGGAAATAGAAGTGGTCCCTAGAGGAAAAGGGCTTTTCTTGACACAACTTTGGTTCTCCCAGACCTACCGTTGTGCTTATGTTGTGTGACAGCCTCCTTTCTAGATTTTCTATACTCTGTGTGAATCCTAGCTCCCCTATAATTTCCAGATGGCTCTAAATTATTCTGAATCTATTCTGTCACTCAATCATGTCACATTTCCGGTTACCTGATTCTATTTAGTGATGAATTGCTGGGAAGTAGCATGAAAAATAATACATTGCTCATCAACCAAGTCATGCTCCTGAATCTGCGCTTGGCCATTTATTCAATGTTTAATTTTTTTTATTTTTTTTAGTATTATGTTATGTTAATCACCATACATTACATCATTAGTTTTTGATGTAGTCTTCCATGATTCATTGTTTGCATATAACACCCAGTGCTCCATGCAGTACGTGCCCTCCTCAATACCCATCACCAGGCTAACCCATCCCCCCCCCCCCC